>NW_022204787.1:0-40810 GCF_008831285.2 Nymphaea colorata | reverse complement strand
TTGGATCTTGTGTCGGGTTTTTGGATATAGGCTATATTTTTGGATCTAATGCTAAGTTTTCAATCTGAATTTGGCACAATTTTCGATCTAGAGCAGAGATTTGGATTCAGACCTAAGGCTCAATTTTGTATGTGGATCTTAAATTTGGTTCTAGATATGGATCTATGGATCCGTTTTTTCTTTAGATCTTGGATTGGATCAAATATGAATCCAAGGCTCTTCAATCTAGACTAGGTGGATCTAGATATGGACGGAGGCTCTTATGCAATCTAGAGGTGGCAGTTGGATCCAAATATGGGTCTAGGGATCTGATTTTGATTTACAGCTGGGATTTGGATCCAGATATGGGTCTAGGGTCTCTTTTCAGTCTCTGTATGATTTTTTGGACTGAATCCCTGTCTGAATGTGGATATGAATTACAAAATATGTCTAGATTTGGGCTGTGCTTGAGTCTAAACTTCTGAAATTTGACCTAAATGGGTCCTAAATCGAGTTGACAATTTAATCAGATAAGAAATTGATCAGAATTAAGGAAAATCAAGGTGTTTGCGGCTAGCAATCTTTGATATTTTGTTGTAAACTTGCCATAAATGTTCAAAAAATGCTGATTACCCCAGACAATGGTTGGATCTATCCTCCACCACTGGCAAGACAATCATGTGGTGGTGGAGCTAATTAAATGGACGCACTCACTGAACTTGATTTTTATGAGGGGAGTGCCTAAGTCTACAAGTCAACTATAATTTTCGGCAGCAGCCTCGTCTTTATCATCAGTTCTTGCTTTGCCTTTCTTCCCCTCCATATTATACAATCCCCCATCCCCAATACTATTACCAAATTTTCACCTTCTTACCATTACCCAAACACCGCTAGATTAAGTAAAAAAGCTCTTCTTGTCCCCAAAAGGCAGCTTTTCCATATCCATGAGAAATGAGCTTTAGTTTAGAGGGTTCACAAGCTCCAATTCAAGTATTGGTGTCTGACCAAAAGAGCTCGCAAGGAGTTCGAGATTCTAGCATGGAAAGATCTAGTAAAAAAACACTGGAAATATCACCAGAAAATATCGATGGATAACCCTGTTGAATAGGTAGAGTTAGACCAGGGATAACATGAACAACATTTGATCTTCTGTCAAGAGTCTTTTTCTGTCCATTGTATATGCAAAAAAAAAAAGGTATTACATGTGCAACTCTTAGTATCACAGTGCAAGACATTTATCCCAGCTTCCGCAAGAGTACATAGGCTCACCAAGGGGGTTGGTGCATTAGGCAGGTGGGGTATACTGCTAGTTTCCGTTTTGAATCCCCATTGTGTCAACTCCCTATGCTGCAAAAGGGAGGCACCGATATGAAAATTGATGCATAATGTGGGCACCTTTTCCAAGGCACCAAAAACAGACGTGGACTCTATGGGGACTTTATTGTAAAAAATGACTTCTAATACTCATTCTGCTCTCCCAAACAGGGAAACGCAAAACGTTTTGGCCATTTTTCTTATTTTGTTTGATGAATTTAGCAAGTTAAAGCTATGGGAAGCCCCACATGAGCCAAGGGGTACATGTCCACTCTTCATTTCCTAAAATCTCATTACATGTCTTTATGGTTGCAGCCAGTGGTATAACCAAAAATTTCTGGTTGAGGGGCACTTCAAGTGTAAGATTCAAACCTTAAGGGGCATTGATATGTAAAAAACTGAAAATTAATGAAGTTTTGTATCTAAATAGTTTAATTTTTTTGGGTTGGTGTTGGCAATTGCCCACACTAGCAATAATGTAGCTCTGCCACTGGGTCACAGTAGCTAAGTTTTCACTATGGTCTACACGCTATGCATCCCCATTTTTGGCTGCTGTAAATATCATTTTTTTGTTAATACAAGTCCAGAGCCTAACTCCCACAAGCTTCCATAGGAAAACTGAGCTGCTAATTACCCTATATCTAGAGATGTCAGCATATCGATTCGAATGTGATCTGCTGACATCCCTACTATTTCCACATAAATTGTCCAACTCAACTCAAAGATCAGGAGACAAAGATGCAGCCCCTGAGAAATGAATTAGCATGGGATTTGCAATTGGAAGGAATGCAACAGGCAAGCTTAGCATGGCAAAGAGGTGCTGATAGACTCTTTTTTAAGCATATCAATGGCCAAAAAGAGCAGCGAATAAGCCAGATGTGGGCTGGTATGAGCAGCTGCTGGCAGGGTCAACAGCTTTTCAATGAGGAGTGGACATGGATTGTGGATCTAGCCATAGGAGCTGCCACCCAGGTTTGCTTGTCATATGCCATCAGCCATAGGGATGTCAATGGATCAGATTCGAATAAAATATACTCTTAACCATATGTAGCTGCTTTTTCAAATACTCACATGTTCATATTTGAATTCTGATTTTAACATGAATGAATAAAAGTCATATCAAAGTCTGAAATCCAATTTTGCAATCCGAATATGATCTGAATCCAACTTTTCATTCACTTCTTAATCTGAATTTTGAACCAAATCTAGCTGACTTTCAATATATAAGAGTGTTAGATGTATGATATTTGTTTAAAACTAAATATGATCTGAATTTGAATCTATCAAATATTTACATATATCTAAATCCGAATCCATTAGAATGTCATTTCTTAAATCCAAAGCTGATCTGATTTTTCCATTGGACATGATATTTTTTTTCTATAACTGGTTTTTCAGAATGGTTTGGTTGGATATCTGATTCAAATCGAATATATTGACATCCTTACTTAACCAAAAATGCCTATCTCCACCACTGGAAATGGGAGTTCAATGTCATTTCTTAAATCCAAAGCTGATCTGATTTTTCCATTGGACATGATATTTTTTTTCTATAACTGGTTTTTCAGAATGGTTTGGTTGGATATCTGATTCAAATCGAATATACTGACATCCTTACTTAACCAGAAATGCCTATCTCCACCACTGGAAATGGGAGTCAAAGACGCACCATGATATGTCCGTGATACTACTACTTGATTCTAACCGAAGTGGCCACAGGTATTGGCAGATGATCTATGTTTCAAATCTAGGAAATGATGAGATCATCCAACCTTCTTCGATGCACATTTCAGTTCCTTTGTTTCCAAAGTCTAGAGAAGTAGCACCCATAAGAATGGAACTAAGAATGTACTGTCAGCGTGCCCCTCAAGCCAAGTAACTATGCTATGGCATGTCAATTCCAAATAGTTGACTACAATATATTACATCACTGACCTGAAAAAAGAAATTGAATGTATAGATAACAGTAATTTAAGTTTGAAGCAATACTTGACGAACAATATACTAGACAAAGTAGACCACGTAATTGAATAGTTTTGATGCGAGTGATTCCACAAACATCAACATAAGTCATTCATGCATCTCATTCATTCAGCATCATTCATCAAATATCATGTCTTGGACGCGTCAATGGATTGAAACTCACAAGATCTTGAGAGGTAGATCGGCCTATTGCCTTCTTTATTGCATTTATGAGATGTATCATTTCTACCAATCCGCAAATTTGTTCATTTGGAAGTTCTACGCTGTCATGTCTCATTTCTTTCAGCACCAATTATTTAAATGAGATGAAGAAGCTATTTAATTGGAACAGATACAGCCTTGTCCATATCATTAGATAAAAAAAATGCCATAGCATAGTTATTCAAAGAGCAGTGGTGGAGTCAAAAAAATTAGCTGCAGGGACCCTTCTTTAAAAACATTTATATCTTTAGGGGGCACTTATATATGTATAAAAGAAAAAAAAATATTAAATTTGCTAATGTAAAAAATAAAGAAATTTTAAAGAGCTGGTCTGGGCAACTTAGCCCACATGTGGCTAAGCCACTGCCAAAGAGGGTCAAAACGACAACATAGTGGCCAGGGAAGAGACACATTCAGTCATGTACTTCGTCTTCGAAACTTCTTTGCTACATTGTCATACTAGCATGTAAGATTCAATCATGTATTCAGTTTTCAAAAATTGTCTTGGTATTTTTTCATACTAGTGTCCAAGGGAAGAGAAATATTCAATCATGTACTTCTTTTTTTAAACCTCTCTTGAGGCTTTCTCATATTAATATGCAGCCAGAATGCAAAGTTTTATAATCCGACTGCCCACCAATTTGATGGAAAAATCATACTGCAAGGCAATGCTATGACATACCCATGCTTTTGCTACATGGCCGGAATCGGGCTTGCTTCAAGATGATATATGGTATCTGGATTCTAGGGCAACACATCACATGGCAGAAGATATTGGCCATGCTATCACCAACAAAAATGAATGTAAAGTTGATCTCACACTGTTTGGTAAGCTCACATTGTTTTGCCTTCATATTCAAAAATTTGATCTCAAAGATGCTTTACATGTTTAATGTGCACTAAGAAAAATATGTTGTTTATGTTGCCAAACTTGCACATGATAATCACCATTTTTTTACTTTTGTCCTCACAAATTTATGGTTTAGGATCATTAGAAATGAAAAGTTTTAGTCCAAGGCACCAACGAGAAAAATTTATACAACCAAAGTGCTTCGATGTTTGTGCACAAACAGTTCAAACAAGAAAGCCTTTATGAAAATTTTGCCTGCACTTGTGCCCTTCATTTTTTTCTATTTGAGAATTATTAGATTTAAAGTCAAACCATGTGGTTTTATATTGAATATGAACTTTATAAAGGATATATATGTTATGGCTCCTCACTCTTGCAATACATGCATTTCTCAACATACTGTTTTCTATGAAGAAAACCGTTTGCAGTTTTTAAATGCTATTAATTAATTAAAAAACTAATTGTAACTGAAGCTAAACCAAATAATCCAAGCCCATTTCCAATGCATTTCAAGAGACATTCAAAATATATCTTGCCCAAAATGAAACTTTGTCTATCTTCATCAACCCATAGCTTGGTCAAGAATGTATCATGAATCACCTATTTGTACATGAAGCCCCATGTCCCATCAGCCAACCAAGAGAAGAAGAAAGGAAAGGAAATCATGAAGTGGAACTGGACTTTAGACCCATCTAGTGAAAGACGTACAATAATAGAACTAATTAATTTGAACTCACCATACGATTAACCAATCTATGGATGAAACAAGAGCATTAAGTGCTTATTTTCCATCCAAATATAGTCTTCCTTTGTGTCTCCTTAGTGAAGTCAATACAAGTTAAGTTGAACTCAGAGTTCATCTTAGCAAAATGTAATCCTAAAAGCGCTCAAGCTACGGAAGAAGAGTTGGGGTCTTTTTATACAAATCAATTGTGGGCTCGTCCCAGCCAACAGCTCACATAATAATGTTAGATGTGGATGGATATTTAGATTAATAGGGAGGAACTCTGATGGCTCAATTGCTTAGTACAAGTCTCCCCACTTTGCAGAAGGTATAATCCACAAGAAGGGACTTACTAATATGAAACTTATAGTCCTACTGTTAACCAAACTACAAAACCATTGATCTCAACCATGCCTATCTCGAAGGGTAGATCTTTACATGAATTAGGTGTCAATACTTTCTCACAACAGATACTAAAGTAAAAGGTAGTTCATGATGCAACCAACATGGTTTTAAGATTAATGGGTTCCAATCATGTTTATCGCCTCAATAAAGCATTGTCCAAGTCAAAAAAAGGCTAACAAGGCATGTCCTTGCTCATCACACTTGGGGTTCATGAGTCACAATTAGATATGTCCATAAAATCCTCATTGATGATTTGTTAGATGACATCATAGTCGCTAGAAGTAACATGGTTGAGGTAGAAAAAAATCATAGTGACTAAAAGTAACAAACTAATTGTGGCAAGTTCCCTGTAAAATATATAAGATGACAACTTATTGCCAATCAAATACTATATATGTATGTATATATATATATGTGTGTGTATAGTGAATGGGCTCTTATAGGTAGCATAGCTGGTCAGGCTGGCAGTATAGCAAAGGGCCGATTGTCAACTCAATTCTCATGAGTGCTATTCACTTCAACTACAAATGGTGGGTGTGTGATGCTTAGTTGATGGGTGTCTTGCTTTGAACTTAAGTCACAAAGAAGCCCCAAACTGTGGGGCAGGAGGAAAGAGGGAGGGGCTTCCAGCTGCACCCCCACAACACAAAAGCAAAACAACAAATCTTAAACATTTAAAACTAGCAAATTAATAACACAATTATCATTTTTTTCAAATTGTTGTGTCCTCCCTACCCAGGTACCCAAACCTATGCTTGAACCCATGCCAGCACTAGTGCGACTTGGCTTGGGGAAATGTTGGGAACACATTTGAAAGGGATGTGAACTGTTTGTAATATGATAAAGCAAGAATGCTCGATGTAGATCCAAATGAGGAAGGAGATTCTGTCAATGATTCGATCGAATACAGGAGCCAAGAAAATTGTCATGAAAATCTGTTGTATTGAAATAATTCCATATCTGATCCTATAAATCAAGATATTGATAATTTGTATGAAAGCCTTCTCACTTATAAAATGGCCAAATCAGATTCATGTAAGAAGTAAACTGTTCATAAGTGCTTTATATACAAAGGGAGGGTTTCTTGCCCTTGCTGGTCTGCTGTCAATCAACCCTTTAGTTCAAACAACTTTAGAAAAAAAAGTGGATTTTAACATCAAATGAGCTACCGTGGTTGCAAAACCAAAAAAGGTCTGAGTTAACATCTTTAACTTCTCTGCTATATATCAATAACCAAAAGTTTCTACTAGAAATTCCTTGAGCATATGATATTCATGTGCTCGGATACTTCAGGAAAGATAAATCAAACTACAAATTCTCTCTCAAACTACTAATGTGGTTGAGAGTTGTGTTCTTGAACCTACTAATGTGGTGATATCTTAGGCCCTCTTTCTCTCTCTAACTCTTTTTCCCTCTTGATGACAAAATTTTTGTAATAATATTTCTCTCTCTCTCTCTAAGAATAGGAGCAAACTTTTGTAATATTTGCTCTCTCTCGGTGTTGATCAGATAATGAAAAGGCTGTTCCGATAATCAAAAGCCCATGATGGAGGAGTCAGTGGAGGCGTGGGGGAGGTAGATGAAGGAAATACCAACCTCACTCTTCTCAGTCTTGGACCATTCAGTCCCGTCCTCCCTTTCTCTTTTCTCTGTCTCAGAAAGGACTAGTTGTTGGGACTTGGGACCGACGCAAGGCAAGAAGTCAGAGAAGATAGAGAGAGAGAGAGGAAGGGAGAGGGGAGTGATGATCAAGTGAGGGGAGGCATCAGGGGGGCAATGGTTACCGTCTGCAAGAGCAGTACCATGGAAGGCGGCGGGGAGGAGGAGCACGAGACGCAGGTGCTCGCTGTCCTGCATGCGCTGAAGGAGGCATCCCGGCAGATACGGGAGTCTCCCACTGCCGGCAGAAGCAGCAGGAGGCGGAGGGCAGCGCCTTCAAGGCCCTCCTCCACCTCCAGACCAAGGACCTCGCCTCCAAGTTCAAGGACCCCAAGCTTGCCGACCTCACCCACCACCTTTGCAGCCTCCGCTCCTAGGTGGACAACCAGCTCCCCGCTCCTACCTCACCGCCATCAATTCCTTCATCAGGGGCTGCGTCTTCGGCAGTGACATCGTGTGTCATCGAGTCGGAGATTCAGGCATGGATCGACCGGAAGAGCGTCAAGAAGCTGGTGAAATCACTGCTCAGTGAGGATGAGGAGGAGGTGAAGGTTGTCGGGCCGCTGTTGGGCTTCGAGACCCGTGTCTCCAGGACATCGTGCTGAGGTCCCGGGCTTTTTCCATGCTTGAATCAGTCCTGTGTGACAGGAAGGTGTCCAGGTGGGTTAGGGAGAACTGCCCCTTCACCCTAACAGCTCTGGTGACGTTCAACAAGGACGTGTTCATGGGTCAGGTGGTGATGAGCCCGATGGTGATGGCCGTGGTGGAATTGGGCTCCGCCAACGGCCTCAGGGTCCACTGTAGCTTGATCATCGCCATCAGAAGCCTCTTTGTCGATGAGATCCACCAAAGCGGGGAGCTCCCCAAGATCATGTATGCCCTCCAAGTGTAGTCCCAATGATAAGGATCATGGGTATTGCACCTATATTGGCCTTGGTGAAGTCAAATTATTTTGGGACAAGCAAAATAGGAGCTTTTTTTATTTTAATATATAAATAGAGACACACAGAGAGAGAGAGAGAGAGGGATAAAAGGGTGAGAAATCTAGAAGGAGGGGAGAAAAGGTGGGTGGGGGAGGAGACAGGAACCAGTCCAGTTGACCTCCTAATGGCACCCCTAATCTCAAAATAAACATTGTTCCTCAATACCATTAGGATAGAACCCTCCAAGAATCAAACTAAAGACATGGCTGTAACACGCTGCCTAACCAAACCATTGTCCTACCCTTCATTTGTTTAAAAGGGGTGGAGAGAGAGAGAAAGAGAGGGGGAGTTTAAAAAAGAAAAAAGATAAAAGATAAAAGAGAGGTAAAATAAAGAGAGAGAAAGAACTGAAGAGAGAGATAGAGAAGAGAAATTTTAGAGAGAGAGAGATCTAAAAAGAGAGAGAAATCAGAGAGAGAAAGAGAAATAGAAAGATTAAAAGAGAGATTTTGAGTTTTTAAATTCTCTTTTCTTGGATGGAAACTAGGATTAACGAGTTTGGAAAATAATTTAAATATTATAACAACTTCATTACATTTGTCATAGGTCAGAGAGAAACTTAAGCTCATAAATAAATAGTCTAAGCAAAGTCTCCAAAGCCTTTAATTTCAAGAGTTTGAAATGCTTTTGAAACTATCAAAAAAATCTTTGTATGCTTGCGTAAATAATAAAGAAAGCATCCTATCTAATCTTGGCAATTACGAGAAGACGCCCCTCCCATCATCAGTAGTGGTCTAAAACTAATAGTAAGGTATGTATTAATGTTAAACCTGACCAGATAAAAGGTACCGATCTTGAATCTGACTTCCTTCCTTGATAATGAATGAGCATGTAAGCTTTTGTTGGCCACACTGCAATAAAAGTCTTACAATAAAATAGAAGGTTTATGGATTTTTGATGAACGACAAAGCTATGTGATAGCTTCAATAGGATTTTTGGCGGAGCTTTCTTGATGTGGTTCAGTACCAAAGACTCTAAACAATTTGTTAATGAGAAAAAGAAAAGAAATAAATTGCAGTAACACATGAATGTTAAAGGATTGGATTCAAATAAAATCTCAGGTTACCATATCAAATTTATTGGATATTCATAATTCCAATTTGAATTTGGATTTAAATACGAAGGAAGAAAAATCCATGCCATACCACATTCAAACTTGATTTAAATTCAAAATTCAAATTTTATTTTAGATTTACATCCACACATGAATCCAACTTTTAAATACAAGAGCCAGAACCACATTACGATATGTTAATAATGTACAGATATTAAAAACGTATAAATTGGGTATATGATAATTCGTTTGAAATTGAATTCAAAAGGAAACCTGAATCGGAATATGATGGGATATTTTGTTAAAACAGAACCCAAACTTGAATCCAATCAAAAGTCATTTCTTAAAGATTATGTTATGATTTGAAGAGAAACAAATAAACTAATATGAGATGTTGCACCAATCGAGATAGATGAATTCTCCTGAACAAATACTACACCCACTAACATGAAGCTAAGCAGAGATATATAGTGGGGAATTATCAGGCCAACCTCCAAATAAGTGAATCATCCAACTACCACCTTTGACATTTGATAATGAAAAAATAAATGCAAAAGATCAAAGCTGAAGTGACTGAACTTGGAAATGGTAAAGAAACAAAAATATTTGTTGACAAGTTTTTGAATGCTCCAGCTTCTGACACATGCAGTGCATTGGGAAATCACCTCCCCTACCTCAAAAAAAAAAAAAGAAAAAACGAAGCAAAAAGAGAAAGTTGGGTTGGGGGGAGGAGGAAGAGGAGTCATTGCCACCATTGAGGGAGTCGAGCATAGGCATGGGTCTGCATGATCAGGCCCAGCCTGGCCCGGTAACTTTGCGGGCCAGGTATCGGACATTCCATGCAGCCTGCCGCGGGCCCGGTAAGCCCAACAATTTTTTTATTTTAAATTTTTAAATACATTTTGAAGTCTGTTTCCTATGTAAAGGTTTCAAACTTTCAAAAATTGAAAGTTTGCTTAAGTCTTCATTTTCTTCCTTCGCATTCGGCATTCACCAGGCTGCATCGCCATCACCACACCTCCCGGCTCGCGTGGCCGTGCCTACCATGCCATCACCAATTCGTTGCCGCTTGTTCCAAATCCAAACCATTTGTCACCGCCTTACTACTGCTCGCTGGAGGACTCATCGATTCCATTGTCACCAGTCTCCTCTCTCTCTCTTGTGGATGGTTGTTCTGCATTGGAATGAATCTGACATGAATGATTGTTCTCCGTTGGGCTGAATCAGGTGACATTCATAAGATGGGGAAGGCAGGACGGTGGTTGAAGACCATGTTGGGTTTGGCCGGTCCAATCGGAGCGTGAAGCAGTGGAGGAAAGGTGCAGGAGGAAGTGGCAGTCTGGCAGAAGCGATGCCACGGAGGCTGCAAAAATGGACCAGGCCTCATGCAATCTTATCATGGCCTGGTACCGGGTCCAGCCTGACCCGTTAATAGTTGGGCCGGGTAGCGGGCTGGCCGGGTCCAAGCCCAGGTGGCTAACAGCAAAAATTGTCGGGGTGGGCTGGCATAGCCAGATGCCCAGGCCTAGTCCAGCATGCATCTAGTGTTCCTCTTTTTATTTAAAAAACAAGAATGTGGGCCCCTAGGTGGATGGCTGTGTCTTTGTGCAATATATATATATATGAACTAATAATAGATGACAAAAGTACCTTATCACTTTTTTATCAATGTTGTTCTCCCAACCACCGTCATGAAAATGATCAATTTCTATTCTGCTGGAGGCCGTAAAACCAGTTTTCTCCGCAATCTAAACTTATAGACATGATTTTAAATTTGGTAAGAAACAAACACACACACACGCACACAGACATGCACACACACACACACACACGCACACACACACACACACACACACATATATATATATATTAAGTTAATCATATTTTGGATGATAATAATGAAACATCAAAATTTTGAACGTTGTAAAAAAGAACAATTTTTTCATGAAAATAACTTGAACCGAAACATGATTTTCATAAACTTAGTATTAATTATATACATATTAGGAGGTTCACATTTTATTTAAAATATCTTTTAATACAAATTTGAGAGGTATGGCTTTATCCCTTAGCCAAGTGGTATGGTGTGCGTGTGTGTGTATTAATGACATTATGGATGGGGTACAAAGGCTTCAGACTTAGGATGTCAACTAATAACTACTGAAATACTCTTAAGATAATATCTAAAAGGTTAGATTGTTGTAGAAAAAAAATGTTTTGAACATTGCGTTTAGATGTATATAATTGTCCACTTGGTTCAACCATTATCCTCTGGTCTCTTTCTCTCTCTGTCTCTCTCTCTCTCTCTCGTATTACTTTATGTGAATCTTAATATTATGAGAAAGGTTAAGATATGGCTGTTGGATTCAATATGTATTTTTGCAACCGAGTCCAGTATGAACTTTATGCTAAATGAATTTGGATTGCAGATCATATATGCAAATTATTTTTACATAATAAAATCAATGAAATAAAAGATTAACATGAAATTTGACAAGTCCGAAAGGGGGAACTCTAGGGGCTGTAGAAGGCTTGGCTTTGGAGATTTTTCTACCAGATTTATTTAGGAGCAAGTAAACTAAGAAATTGAATTTCTTCTTTAACACAACCTATAAAAAATGTGCCGATGAGTATTTTTCTCATGTATTCTAGTATTATAACAGATCACGCCACGATTGATGGGAATTAAAGTTAAAGTGAATGAAGAAAATATAATGAATTGGAGAGAGAAAAGAAGCATCAATATGAACGTAGCTAGTCTGGAAGAGACGAAGAATACAGTGTAAGGAATTGACGAAACAGCGTGAAAGGACTGAAGCCAATGAGTAACAACTGACAGAATTGAGGGCCGAATTTCTTCCGTAACTTGATTACTTTAGCGCTCTACCACTCGCAAGAGGATAATGTGGTGATGGTGGTGATCAAATGGACCCACCTGCTCAATTTGAATTTTATGTGCAGTTTTTTGCCTATTTTCTTTGCATCCTTCTGAAAATTGCTTCTCTTCCTCTGCCCTTCAATCTACCGAGAAACTGGGAGTGGGGTTGCAGGAGTGGGGCAGTAATAGATGCTCTTGTGCAAACAGCCATTTCTACTGCAACCAATTTGTTGAAAGGGACAAAAGACTACATCTTGAATGCCAAAGACGATCTAAAGAAGCTCCAAAGGATCCTGAAAATCATCCAAAAGGCCATCAAAGATGCTGATCGAGTGCTTTTTCAGCAAGGAGTGCAACAGAGAACTAGAGTTTGAGCTCAACGATGTTCTTTATGATGCCGAGGACATCATCGAAGGATATCAAAGCAAAATTGAGGCCAGCAAGGGGGATCTGGTATGGAAGCGATCTTTAACCACAGCGCTCTCTTCCCATTACGAAGATGTTTCTTTTCGTTGGTAACAAAATCAAGGAAATCAATGAAAGGCTTGATAAAATAAAGAAAGATTGGGACATGGTGGATAGGCTCAAAACAACACCAAAGGGGGGTGGTAAGGACCTATGTCACCGTTTCACCGGGTGTGGGTTGCCAGTGCGGGTGCGGATGTGGGTGCCGGTGGAATACATCTCAAAAAATTACAGTGCAGTGAAGGTATTTATTATTATTATTAATTTATTATTATAATATATTACTGATGGAAAGGCCGTTGCACTCGAATCCATACCCGAAAGCATGCCTTTCCCAATGCACCGGTCGTAGCGTCGCCTCGACGGTTCCTTCCATCGTCGGTCAGTGGTAGAAGTCGGAAAAGGGGAAAGTCGAAAGAGAGAGAGAGCGAGATAAAAGAGGGGAAAAGGGTCGAAACCACTCCTCGTGAAATCTGCCTCTCGTCTTTGCCCTTTCCCCCTCCGTCTCTGTTCCTTCCTATCTGTGACCGAACCGATGCCGTTTTTCCATCGGCAATTGACATCGGTCGCATTGGCATCAAGATTTCGATCAAGAGTGAAGGAATTTCTTGGCTTCGTCAAACCTGACTGCCGATCTGCAGATAAGGGCACCCTCCTCACCCTCATCGTCCTCATTGGCACTTGCTGGTCCTTCCTCAAACCCTACCTTCAGGACAGGGAGAAGAAGGTCCTGATGATCGTGAACCCTCTCCAAGTTGTTGCCAACATAGCACACATCGTCCTCGATGAGACCGGGCCATTCACACAGGACTGGATCACATAGAAGCAGGTTTTCCTACTCGTTGATGTCATCTGCTGCTGTGCCGTGTTGTTCCCCATTATCTGGTCTATCAAGAACCTCTGAGAGGCTGCCCGCACCGACGGCAAGGCCGCTGTGAACCTCATGAAACTTATGCCCTATTATGAAAACAATAGGGTGCGGGTTGGGTGTGGGTGCATCACCAGGGTTGCCGCACCCTGGTGACATAGGTAAGGACCCTGTTCATGGTGAACATGTCAACTCCAAAGAGGCAACCCATCACATAGGTGTACAACTGCCCATAGGCAGGGAGAATGATACAAAAGTGTTAGTAGAAATGCTCTCGTCGAATGACTTTTGTTGTAAGACTGAGAAGGGTGGTGCTTCTATTATCTCCATTGTTGGAAAGGGAGGGATCAGTAAAATGACTCTTGCAAACATGGTATTTAATGAAGTTGAACAACAGTTCGTGGAATGCAGGTGGTGGGTTTGTCTTTCGGAAAGGCCAAACCATAAGGATTTGGTGCGGCAGATACTAAGGGAAGTGTGCAAGAGTTATGGAGAAAACACTGATTGTTCCTTGACTGACTTATGCACACAATTACTGAACGAGCTCTCAAAGGAAAAAATTTTGTTGGTCCTAGAAGATGTATGGGAAATAAAATGGTGGGAGGAAGAGATAGGGGGAACATTGATGGTGGTGCTATGGGGAGCAAAATTTTGATTATCAGTAGAAAGAAATATGTGTCGGAGGGGATGGGTGCTTTTTATATGCATGAATTACAAGAATTTAGTTTCCACCAAAGTTGGTACTTGTTTCTGAAGGAGGTTTTAAGAGAAGGCCAAGCAGAAGAAGATTCAGTGATGCATAAGATCAAATTTGTTGGAGAGGGAATAGTAAAGAAGTGTGGTGGGTTGCCACTTGTGATTAAGATGGTGGGGACCATGATGCGCACCAAGAAAATGAGTAGGGAGGACTGGAAGTCCGTCGTGGAAAGTAAGATATGGGAATGGATGACTGCTGCAGCCTCATCATCGTCCACTGAAATAGGTGGCGATATTCTTCCTGGTCTCATGCTGAGCTACGATGACTTGCCATGTTATTTGGAGAGTTGTTTTGTGTATTGCTGCACTTATCCAAAGGATTATGAGATTGAAAGGGAGACATTGATCATGCAATGGGTGGCACACGGATTGATTGAGGTTGGCATAGATGTTGAAGCAACAACAAACCAATACATTGAAGATTTGATAAGGCGGTGTTTGATTGAAGAAATTGATTTGAAGATCATCAAATTGCATGACATGTTGCATGACCTTGCCTTATATATAGGTGGAAGGGAATATGGCCATGCTTCTACTACTGAGCACACCCACCATCTGTCATTACTTGGTGTACACGATGTAGAGGCACACAAGCATAATACCTTGGACAGAAAATAAGGTGTGCACATTGTTGGCTGATTCCAATTCTTACTTGCAGGTCTATATTGAACGCTTGACCAATTTCAAGTGGAAACAATGAAAAAATAGAGTATAAATAGAAACAAACCCAAATTGTCTCTATTATCCATGCAAAATCAGTCATTGTTGACGTTTGCTCAGAAGGTTTATCGACACGTTTGGTGAGTTGCAATACTGTCTTCCTGTGGCATACATTGTGGGCATGGTTGTTAAATTGGTGTGGTGAGTAGCTTCATATGTCTGATAGTTAAGAAGTTGATTGTGCCCCAGGATTGGTTCAATGAAATGTGATTATGAAATGCATGATATTGCATCAATGTGGATGAACACATGAATGTGTGCATGGTGTGCATTGACTTGTATATGAGTACATTTTTACACATGCATATATGTGGAATCTTTAGTTTTTTTATCTTATTTCTCCAGGTGGTCATTTTTTTCAGAAATATTTTGGTATTATTATCTTGTAATGGATAACCTTATTTTAGCATAAATTTTGGAACATGTATGTATTTTCCCCCTCCATTGACATCGCAAGGATTTTTGGATTCGGGTCCCACTTACGAGTGGAGGATCCGGGCAGAGTTCTACTGGACCCACTACGACAAACCCATGCCCCACTGCATAAATAAATTACCTGCGGTGCCCAGCCAATAGACAACAAAATAAACAAGCTTTTACTCTTTTGAGCCAGACATGGACCAATAATCAATAATCCACTTGAGGTATCTTGGGCTGAAATGGACATGGGAATTGAAATTTATAGCGGACTGCTTGGGGAAGCTTACCAATTTACGGACCTTGCATAGATTTGTGGTATGCGATGACAAAGGGGACACAAAGGGATGTGATATTAGGGAACTAAAAGACTTGAACAAACTACAGGGGGAGTTGTCAATACAAGGGTTGGGGGGGGGGACAAGAAAAGCAATTGATTGTGCAAGAAATGCACAATTGTTTAAGGAGAAGCATGGCATAATTAGTTTGGAATTCTACTTTGGAATTACTGGAGGTGTTTCTGAACAGAGTGGTACTTCTGGACAGAATAATGACGAACAGAGTGGTGCACTGGAGGCATTGGAACCTCCACTTGGGCAGGAGTGCTTGGAGATAGGCGATTATAAAGGAAAGATGCCAGTTTGGCATTTGAATACAAAGCATACCAAGCTACATTCACTGAAGCTGGAAAGATGCCATTTATGGGAAAAACTAATAAGCATTACCTCGTTGAAAGTACTAAATGTCATCAATTGCCCAGCACTATGTGAAATAGTTAGCACACCTGCCTTGGAGTTGTTGAAGGTGGAGGAATGCTGCAGCCTAGAGCAATTACCTCATCACATGCCTGCACTCAAGTGGTTGGACGTGGCACTTTGTGACAGCCTGGAGCAATTGCCTCAGCACATGCCTGCTCTCAAGTCGTTGATGGTATGGGCATGTGATAGCCTAAAGGCTCTTGTTAACATGCCTGCCTTGGAGTCATTGGAGTTGTGTTATTGTGACGGCCTAGAGCATCTACATGACATGCCTGCTCTCAAGTCATGATGGTGCGGAGATGTGATAGGCTGAAGACTCTAGCTGACATGCCTGCCTTGGAGTCATTGGAGGTAGAATTTTGTGACAGCCTAGAGCAATTACCTCATGACATGCCTGCTCTCAAGTCGTTTAAGGTGTATGCACACTAAATCACTCGTCTCCATACGAGTGAGATTTAAGTGATTCATTTGATCACGCATACTTAATTGAATGAGCTTAACTTGTTGTTACGTCTATATTAAATGATTTAGTATATTGAAATCATAGGTTTGTATGGAAATGAATGAGATTTGAGTGATTCATTTGGTGTCTTGTAGGTAACCTAATATGTTTCACTTGCTATTACATATATTTGATCACATATATTTAATTGAGAGATTAAATGATTCATTTTCACTTGTTATTAAATATATTTGATCAATATATTTAATAGAGTGTGCGTAGCCTTTTGTTACATACGTATAGAATGACTTAGCGGCTTGAAATAATAAGAAGTTCGTCTGGCGATGAATGGGAGTCAGATCATTAAGTTGGTCCCTTACAGTTAATCTGGTGTATTTCACTTGTCGTTACATCTATAATGAATGATTTGAATGATTGAAATCGCAAGTTCATATGGATACAAATGGGATCTATGCATTACTTTGAATGCGTGTAATTAGTCCGATGAGTTGAATTTGTTGTTACATCTATAGTGAACGATCTAAAGGATTGAAATCACGCGTTCGTACCAATACAAGTGAGATTTAAATGATTCATATAATCATGCATGCTTAATTGAATGTGTTTGACTTGTTGTTACATCTGTATCAAATGATTTAGTAGATCGAAATCACAAGTTTGTATTAAAATGAATGAGATTCGAGTGATTCATTTGGCGTCTTATGGTTTACCTAATGTGTTTCACTAGTTGTTACATTTATAATGATTCTTAATACGGATGTCCTTAACAAGTGATTCATTTGGTGTCATATAGTTAACCTAATGTGTTTCACTTGTAATTTAATTGAATGTGCTTAACAAGTGAATTAGGTTAACAATAGGGCACCAAATGAATCACTCAAATCTCATTCATTTTCATGCAAGCCTGTGATTTCAATCTACTAAATCATTTAACATGGATATAACAATAAGTCAAGTACATTCAATAAAGTATGCGTGATCATATGAATCACTTAAATCTGACTCGTATTGGTACGACTATAGTGCACGATCTAAAGGATTGAAACTACAAGTTCGTATCAATACAAGTGCGATTTAAGTGATTCAAATGATCACACATACTTAATTGAATGTGCTTAACTTATTGTTACATCCATGTTGCATGATTAAGTTAACTGAAATCACAAGTTTGTATGAAAATGAATGTGATTCGACTGATTCATTTGGTGTCTTACAGTTAACCTAACGTGTTTCACATGTTATTACATCCATGATCAATGATTTAAATAATTAAAACTCACAAGTTTATATGGATATAAAGGAGACCTATGCATTAGTTTGATCCTTTCTAGTTTGTACGATAAGTTGAACAAGTTGTTACATCTATAGCGATCGATGCACAAGTTCACATCAATACGACTGGGATTTAAGTGATTCAATTGATCATGCATATTTAATTGAATGTACTTAACTTGTTGTTACGTTTATATTAAATGATTTAGTAAATTCAAATCATTGGTTTATATGAAAATGAATGGGATTCAAGGGATTCATTTGGTGTCTTACAGGTAACTTAATGTGTTTCACTTGTTATTACATACATTTGATCACTTATGTTTAATCGAGAGATTATATGATTCATTTTTACTTGTTCTTACATACATTTGATAACTTATATTTAATTGAATGTGCGTAACCATTTGTTACATACGTATAGAATGACTTAGTGGCTTGAAAAAAGAAGTCCGTTTGGAAATGAATGAGAGTCAAGTCACTATATTGGTCCCTTATAGTTAATCTAATGTATTTCACTTGTTATTACATCTATAATGAATGATTTAAATGGTTGAAATCACAAGTTTAGATGGATGCAAATGGTTGAAGTCACTATATTTGTACACGTGTAGTTAGTCCGATGAGTTGAATTTGTTGTTACATCTATAGGGAACGTTCTAAAGGATTGAAATCACATGTTCGTACGAATACAAGTGAGATTTAAGTGATTCATATAATCGTGCATACTTAATTGAATGTGTTTAACTTGTTGTTACGTCTATAATAAATGATTTAGTAGATTGAAGTCACAAGTTTGTGCGAAAATGAATGAGATTCGAGTGATTCATTTGGTGTCTTCTAGTTAACCTATTGTGTTTCACTTGTTATTACATCTTTGATCAATGATTTAAATGATTAAAACTTACAAGTTTGTATGGATATAAAGGAGACCTATGCATTAGTTTGATCCCTTGTAGTTAGTTCAATAAGTTGAACTAGTTCTTACATCTATGGTGATCGATGTAAGGAATTGAAATCACAAGTTCGTATCAACACGAGTGGGATTTAAGTGATTCATTTTATCACACATACGTAATTGAATGTGTTTAACTTGTTGTTACATCTATATTAAATGATTTAGTAGATCGAAATCACAAGTTTGTATGAAAATGAATGAGATTCGAGTGATTCATTTGTCGTCTTATGGTTTACCTAATGTGTTTCACTAGTTGTTACATTTATAATGATTCTTAATACGGATGTCCTTAACAAGTGATTCATTTGGTGTCATATAGTTAACCTAATGTGTTTCACTTGTAATTTAATTGAATGTGCTTAACAAGTGAATTAGACAATAGGGCACCAAATGAATCACTTAAATCTCATTCATTTTCATGCAAGCCTGTGATTTCAATCTACTAAATCATTTAACATGGATATAACAATAAGTCAAGTACATTCAATAAAGTATGCGTGATCATATGAATCACTTAAATCTGACTCGTATTGGTACGACTATAGTGCACGATCTAAAGGATTGAAACTACAAGTTCGTATCAATACAAGTGCGATTTAAGTGATTAAAATGATCACACATACTTAATTGAATGTGCTTAACTTATTCTTACATCCATGTTGCTTGATTAAGTGAACTGAAATCAGAAGTTTGTATGAAAATGAATGTGATTCGAGTGATTCATTTGGTGTCTTATAGTTAACCTAACGTGTTTCACATGTTATTACATCCATGATCAATGATTTAAATAATTAAAACTCACAAGTTTATATGGATATAAAGGAGACCTATGCATTAGTTTGATCCTTTCTAGTTTGTACGATAAGTTGAACATGTTGTTACATCTATAGTGATCGATGCACAAGTTCACATCAATACGAATGGGATTTAAGTTATTCAATTGATCACGCATATTTAATTGAATGTACTTAACTTGTTGTTACGTTTATATTAATGATTTAGTAAATTCAAATCATAGGTTTATATGAAAATGAATAGGATTCGAGTGATTCATTTGGTGTCTTACAGGTAACTTAATGTGTTTCACTTGTTATTACATACATTTGATCACTTATGTTTAATCGAGAGATTATGTGATTCATTTTTACTTGTTCTTACATACATTTGATAACTTATATTTAATTGAATGTGCGTAACCATTTGTTACATACGTATAGAATGACTTAGTGGCTTGAAAAAAGAAGTCCGTTTGGAAATGAATGAGAGTCAAGTCACTATATTGGTCCCTTATAGTTAATCTAATGTATTTCACTTGTTATTACATCTATAATGAATGATTTAAATGGTTGAAATCACAAGTTTATATGGATGCAAATGGTTGAAGTCACTATATTTGTACACGTGTAGTTAGTCCGATGAGTTGAATTTGTTGTTACATCTATAGGGAACGTTCTAAAGGATTGAAATCACATGTTCGTACGAATACAAGTGAGATTTAAGTGATTCATATAATCATGCATACTTAATTGAATGTGTTTAACTTGTTGTTACGTCTATAATAAATGATTTAGTAGATTGAAATCACAAGTTTGTGCGAAAATGAATGAGATTCGAGTGATTCATTTGGTGTCTTGTAGTTAACCTATTGTGTTTCACTTGTTATTACATCTTTGATCAATGATTTAAATGATTAAAACTTACAAGTTTGTATGGATATAAAGGAGACCTATGCATTAGTTTGATCCCTTGTAGTTAGTTCAATAAGTTGAACTAGTTCTTACATCTATGGTGATCGATGTAAGGAATTGAAATCACAAGTTCGTATCAATACGAGTGGGATTTAAGTGATTCATTTTATCACACATACGTAATTGAATGTGCTTAACTTGTTGTTACGTCTATATTAAATGATTTAGTAGATTAAAATCATAGTTTGTATGAAAATGAATGATATTGGAGTGATTCATTTGGTGTCTTGTAAGTAACCTAATGTGTTTCACTTGTTATTACATATATTTGATCACTTATATTTAATTGAGAGATTAAGTGATTCATTTTCACTTGTTATTACATATAATTGATCACTTGTATTTAATTGAATGTGCGTGACCATTTCTTACTTACGTATAGAATGACCTAGTGGCTTTGATACCAGAAGTTCGTTTGGAATACATATATAATGAATGATTTAAATGATTGAAATCACATGTTCATGTGGATACAAACGCGTGTAGTTAGTCCGATGAGTTGAATTTATTGTTACAACTATAGTGCACGATCTAAATGATTGAAATCACAAGTTCGTATCAATACAAGTGCGATTTAAGTGATTCAAATGATCACACATACTTAATTGAATGTGCTTAACTTGTTGTTACATCCATATTGCTAGATTAAGTGAATTCAAATCACAAGTTTGTGTGAAAATAAATGAGATTTGAGTGATTCATTTGGTGTCTTATAATTAACCTAATGTGTTTCACTCGTTATGACATCTATGATCAACGATTTAAACGATAAAAACTCACAAGTTTATATGGATGTAAAGGAGACCTATGGATTAGTTTAGTTTGATCCCTTGTAGTTTGTTCAATAAGTTGAACATGTTGTTACATCTCATTCATTTGTATCCATACGCACACTAAATCACTCGTCTCAATACGAGTGAGATTTAAGTGATTCATTTGATCACGCATACTTAATTGAATGTGCTTAACTTGTTGTTACGTCTATATTAAATGATTTAGTATATTGAAATCATAGGTTTGTATGGAAATGAATGAGATTTGAGTGATTCATTTGGTGTCTTGTAGGTAACCTAATATGTTTCACTTGTTATTACATATATTTGATCACATATATTTAATTGAGAGATTAAATGATTCATTTTCACTTGTTATTACATATATTTGATCAATATATTTAATTGAGTGTGCGTAGCCATTTGTTACATACGTATAGAATGACTTAGTGGCTTGAAATAAGAAGTTCGTTTGGAAATGAATGAGAGTCAGGTCATTAAGTTGGTCCCTTACAGTTAATCTAGTGTATTTCACTTGTTATTACATCTATAATGAATGATTTAATGATTGAAATCGCAAGTTCATATGGATACAAATGGGATCTATGCATTACTTTGAATGCGTGTAATTAGTCCGATGAGTTGAATTTGTTGTTACATCTATAGTGAACGATCTAAAGGATTGAAATCACGCGTTCGTACCAATACAAGTGAGATTTAAATGATTCATATGATCATGCATGCTTAATTGAATGTGTTTAACTTGTTGTTACATCTATATTAAATGATTTAGTAGATCGAAATCACAAGTTTGTATGAAAATGAATGAGATTCGAGTGATTCATTTGGTGTCTTATGGTTTACCTAATGTGTTTCACTAGTTGTTACATTTATAATGATTCTTAATACGGATGTCCTTAACAAGTGATTCATTTGGTGTCATATAGTTAACCTAATGTGTTTCACTTGTAATTTAATTGAATGTGCTTAACAAGTGAATTAGGTTAACAATAGGGCACCAAATGAATCACTCAAATCTCATTCATTTTCATGCAAGCCTGTGATTTCAATCTACTAAATCATTTAACATGGATATAACAATAAGTCAAGTACATTCAATAAAGTATGCGTGATCATATGAATCACTTAAATCTGACTCGTATTGGTACGACTATAGTGCACGATCTAAAGGATTGAAATTACAAGTTCGTATCAATACAAGTGCGATTTAAGTGATTCAAATGATCACACATACTTAATTGAATGTGCTTAACTTATTGTTACATCCATGTTGCTTGATTAAGTGAACTGAAATCACAAGTTTGTATGAAAATGAATGTGATTCGAGTGATTCATTTGGTGTCTTATAGTTAACCTAACGTGTTTCACATGTTATTACATCCATGATCAATGATTTAAATAATTAAAACTCACAAGTTTATATGGATATAAAGGAGACCTATGCATTAGTTTGATCCTTTCTAGTTTGTACGATAAGTTGAACATGTTGTTACATCTATAGTGATCGATGCACAAGTTCACATCAATACGAGTGGGATTTAAGTGATTCAATTGATCACGCATATTTAATTGAATGTACTTAACTTGTTGTTACGTTTATATTAAATGATTTAGTAAATTCAAATCATAGGTTTATATGAAAATGAATGGGATTCGAGTGATTCATTTGGTGTCTTACAGGTAACTTAATGTGTTTCACTTGTTATTACATACATTTGATCACTTATGTTTAATCGAGAGATTATGTGATTCATTTTTACTTGTTCTTACATACATTTGATAACTTATATTTAATTGAATGTGCGTAACCATTTGTTACATACGTATAGAATGACTTAGTGGCTTGAAAAAAGAAGTCCGTTTGGAAATGAATGAGAGTCAAGTCACTATATTGGTCCCTTATAGTTAATCTAATGTATTTCACTTGTTATTACATCTATAATGAATGATTTAAATGGTTGAAATCACAAGTTTATATGGATACAAATGGTTGAAGTCACTATATTTGTACACGTGTAGTTAGTCCGATGAGTTGAATTTGTTGTTACATCTATAGGGAACGTTCTAAAGGATTGAAATCACATGTTCGTACGAATACAAGTGAGATTTAAGTGATTCATATAATCATGCATACTTAATTGAATGTGTTTAACTTGTTGTTACGTCTATAATAAATGATTTAGTAGATTGAAATCACAAGTTTGTGCGAAAATGAATGAGATTCGAGTGATTCATTTGGTGTCTTGTAGTTAACCTATTGTGTTTCACTTGTTATTACATCTTTGATCAATGATTTAAATGATTAAAACTTACAAGTTTGTATGGATATAAAGGAGACCTATGCATTAGTTTGATCCCTTGTAGTTAGTTCAATAAGTTGAACTAGTTCTTACATCTATGGTGATCGATGTAAGGAATTGAAATCACAAGTTCGTATCAATACGAGTGGGATTTAAGTGATTCATTTTATCACACATACGTAATTGAATGTGCTTAACTTGTTGTTACGTCTATATTAAATGATTTAGTAGATTAAAATCATAGGTTTGTATGAAAATGAATGATATTGGAGTGATTCATTTGGTGTCTTGTAAGTAACCTAATGTGTTTCACTTGTTATTACATATATTTGATCACTTATATTTAATTGAGAGATTAAGTGATTCATTTTCACTTGTTATTACATATAATTGATCACTTGTATTTAATTGAATGTGCGTGACCATTTCTTACTTACGTATAGAATGACCTAGTGGCTTTGATACCAGAAGTTCGTTTGGAATACATATATAATGAATGATTTAAATGATTGAAATCACATGTTCATGTGGATACAAACGCGTGTAGTTAGTCCGATGAGTTGAATTTATTGTTACAACTATAGTGCACGATCTAAATGATTGAAATCACAAGTTCGTATCAATACAAGTGCGATTTAAGTGATTCAAATGATCACACATACTTAATTGAATGTGCTTAACTTGTTGTTACATCCATATTGCTAGATTAAGTGAATTCAAATCACAAGTTTGTGTGAAAATAAATGAGATTTGAGTGATTCATTTGGTGTCTTATAATTAACCTAATGTGTTTCACTCGTTATGACATCTATGATCAACGATTTAAACGATAAAAACTCACAAGTTTATATGGATGTAAAGGAGACCTATGGATTAGTTTAGTTTGATCCCTTGTAGTTTGTTCAATAAGTTGAACATGTTGTTACATCTCATTCATTTGTATCCATACGCACACTAAATCACTCGTCTCGATACGAGTGAGATTTAAGTGATTCATTTGATCACGCATACTTAATTGAATGTGCTTAACTTGTTGTTACGTCTATATTAAATGATTTAGTATATTGAAATCATAGGTTTGTATGGAAATGAATGAGATTTGAGTGATTCATTTGGTGTCTTGTAGGTAACCTAATATGTTTCACTTGTTATTACATATATTTGATCACATATATTTAATTGAGAGATTAAATGATTCATTTTCACTTGTTATTACATATATTTGATCAATATATTTAATTGAGTGTGCGTAGCCATTTGTTACATACGTATAGAATGACTTAGTGGCTTGAAATAAGAAGTTCGTTTGGAAATGAATGAGAGTCAGGTCATTAAGTTGGTCCCTTACAGTTAATCTAGTGTATTTCACTTGTTATTACATCTATAATGAATGATTTAAATGATTGAAATCGCAAGTTCATATGGATACAAATGGGATCTATGCATTACTTTGAATGCGTGTAATTAGTCCGATGAGTTGAATTTGTTGTTACATCTATAGTGAACGATCTAAAGGATTGAAATCACGCGTTCGTACCAATACAAGTGAGATTTAAATGATTCATATGATCATGCATGCTTAATTGAATGTGTTTAACTTGTTGTTACATCTATATTAAATGATTTAGTAGATCGAAATCACAAGTTTGTATGAAAATGAATGAGATTCGAGTGATTCATTTGGTGTCTTATGGTTTACCTAATGTGTTTCACTAGTTGTTACATTTATAATGATTCTTAATACGGATGTCCTTAACAAGTGATTCATTTGGTGTCATATAGTTAACCTAATGTGTTTCACTTGTAATTTAATTGAATGTGCTTAACAAGTGAATTAGGTTAACAATAGGGCACCAAATGAATCACTCAAATCTCATTCATTTTCATGCAAGCCTGTGATTTCAATCTACTAAATCATTTAACATGGATATAACAATAAGTCAAGTACATTCAATAAAGTATGCGTGATCATATGAATCACTTAAATCTGACTCGTATTGGTACGACTATAGTGCACGAT
The DNA here is from genome assembly GCF_008831285.2 of Nymphaea colorata. Taxonomy (NCBI): domain Eukaryota; kingdom Viridiplantae; phylum Streptophyta; class Magnoliopsida; order Nymphaeales; family Nymphaeaceae; genus Nymphaea; species Nymphaea colorata. The sequence continues at coordinate 15,241 of NW_022204787.1, read as the reverse complement.
CTAAAGGATTGAAATTACAAGTTCGTATCAATACAAGTGCGATTTAAGTGATTCAAATGATCACACATACTTAATTGAATGTGCTTAACTTATTGTTACATCCATGTTGCTTGATTAAGTGAACTGAAATCACAAGTTTGTATGAAAATGAATGTGATTCGAGTGATTCATTTGGTGTCTTATAGTTAACCTAACGTGTTTCACATGTTATTACATCCATGATCAATGATTTAAATAATTAAAACTCACAAGTTTATATGGATATAAAGGAGACCTATGCATTAGTTTGATCCTTTCTAGTTTGTACGATAAGTTGAACATGTTGTTACATCTATAGTGATCGATGCACAAGTTCACATCAATACGAGTGGGATTTAAGTGATTCAATTGATCACGCATATTTAATTGAATGTACTTAACTTGTTGTTACGTTTATATTAAATGATTTAGTAAATTCAAATCATAGGTTTATATGAAAATGAATGGGATTCGAGTGATTCATTTGGTGTCTTACAGGTAACTTAATGTGTTTCACTTGTTATTACATACATTTGATCACTTATGTTTAATCGAGAGATTATGTGATTCATTTTTACTTGTTCTTACATACATTTGATAACTTATATTTAATTGAATGTGCGTAACCATTTGTTACATACGTATAGAATGACTTAGTGGCTTGAAAAAAGAAGTCCGTTTGGAAATGAATGAGAGTCAAGTCACTATATTGGTCCCTTATAGTTAATCTAATGTATTTCACTTGTTATTACATCTATAATGAATGATTTAAATGGTTGAAATCACAAGTTTATATGGATACAAATGGTTGAAGTCACTATATTTGTACACGTGTAGTTAGTCCGATGAGTTGAATTTGTTGTTACATCTATAGGGAACGTTCTAAAGGATTGAAATCACATGTTCGTACGAATACAAGTGAGATTTAAGTGATTCATATAATCATGCATACTTAATTGAATGTGTTTAACTTGTTGTTACGTCTATAATAAATGATTTAGTAGATTGAAATCACAAGTTTGTGCGAAAATGAATGAGATTCGAGTGATTCATTTGGTGTCTTGTAGTTAACCTATTGTGTTTCACTTGTTATTACATCTTTGATCAATGATTTAAATGATTAAAACTTACAAGTTTGTATGGATATAAAGGAGACCTATGCATTAGTTTGATCCCTTGTAGTTAGTTCAATAAGTTGAACTAGTTCTTACATCTATGGTGATCGATGTAAGGAATTGAAATCACAAGTTCGTATCAATACGAGTGGGATTTAAGTGATTCATTTTATCACACATACGTAATTGAATGTGCTTAACTTGTTGTTACGTCTATATTAAATGATTTAGTAGATTAAAATCATAGGTTTGTATGAAAATGAATGATATTGGAGTGATTCATTTGGTGTCTTGTAAGTAACCTAATGTGTTTCACTTGTTATTACATATATTTGATCACTTATATTTAATTGAGAGATTAAGTGATTCATTTTCACTTGTTATTACATATAATTGATCACTTGTATTTAATTGAATGTGCGTGACCATTTCTTACTTACGTATAGAATGACCTAGTGGCTTTGATACCAGAAGTTCGTTTGGAATACATATATAATGAATGATTTAAATGATTGAAATCACATGTTCATGTGGATACAAACGCGTGTAGTTAGTCCGATGAGTTGAATTTATTGTTACAACTATAGTGCACGATCTAAATGATTGAAATCACAAGTTCGTATCAATACAAGTGCGATTTAAGTGATTCAAATGATCACACATACTTAATTGAATGTGCTTAACTTGTTGTTACATCCATATTGCTAGATTAAGTGAATTCAAATCACAAGTTTGTGTGAAAATAAATGAGATTTGAGTGATTCATTTGGTGTCTTATAATTAACCTAATGTGTTTCACTCGTTATGACATCTATGATCAACGATTTAAACGATAAAAACTCACAAGTTTATATGGATGTAAAGGAGACCTATGGATTAGTTTAGTTTGATCCCTTGTAGTTTGTTCAATAAGTTGAACATGTTGTTACATCTCATTCATTTGTATCCATACGCACACTAAATCACTCGTCTCGATACGAGTGAGATTTAAGTGATTCATTTGATCACGCATACTTAATTGAATGTGCTTAACTTGTTGTTACGTCTATATTAAATGATTTAGTATATTGAAATCATAGGTTTGTATGGAAATGAATGAGATTTGAGTGATTCATTTGGTGTCTTGTAGGTAACCTAATATGTTTCACTTGTTATTACATATATTTGATCACATATATTTAATTGAGAGATTAAATGATTCATTTTCACTTGTTATTACATATATTTGATCAATATATTTAATTGAGTGTGCGTAGCCATTTGTTACATACGTATAGAATGACTTAGTGGCTTGAAATAAGAAGTTCGTTTGGAAATGAATGAGAGTCAGGTCATTAAGTTGGTCCCTTACAGTTAATCTAGTGTATTTCACTTGTTATTACATCTATAATGAATGATTTAAATGATTGAAATCGCAAGTTCATATGGATACAAATGGGATCTATGCATTACTTTGAATGCGTGTAATTAGTCCGATGAGTTGAATTTGTTGTTACATCTATAGTGAACGATCTAAAGGATTGAAATCACGCGTTCGTACCAATACAAGTGAGATTTAAATGATTCATATGATCATGCATGCTTAATTGAATGTGTTTAACTTGTTGTTACATCTATATTAAATGATTTAGTAGATCGAAATCACAAGTTTGTATGAAAATGAATGAGATTCGAGTGATTCATTTGGTGTCTTATGGTTTACCTAATGTGTTTCACTAGTTGTTACATTTATAATGATTCTTAATACGGATGTCCTTAACAAGTGATTCATTTGGTGTCATATAGTTAACCTAATGTGTTTCACTTGTAATTTAATTGAATGTGCTTAACAAGTGAATTAGGTTAACAATAGGGCACCAAATGAATCACTCAAATCTCATTCATTTTCATGCAAGCCTGTGATTTCAATCTACTAAATCATTTAACATGGATATAACAATAAGTCAAGTACATTCAATAAAGTATGCGTGATCATATGAATCACTTAAATCTGACTCGTATTGGTACGACTATAGTGCACGATCTAAAGGATTGAAATTACAAGTTCGTATCAATACAAGTGCGATTTAAGTGATTCAAATGATCACACATACTTAATTGAATGTGCTTAACTTATTGTTACATCCATGTTGCTTGATTAAGTGAACTGAAATCACAAGTTTGTATGAAAATGAATGTGATTCGAGTGATTCATTTGGTGTCTTATAGTTAACCTAACGTGTTTCACATGTTATTACATCCATGATCAATGATTTAAATAATTAAAACTCACAAGTTTATATGGATATAAAGGAGACCTATGCATTAGTTTGATCCTTTCTAGTTTGTACGATAAGTTGAACATGTTGTTACATCTATAGTGATCGATGCACAAGTTCACATCAATACGAGTGGGATTTAAGTGATTCAATTGATCACGCATATTTAATTGAATGTACTTAACTTGTTGTTACGTTTATATTAAATGATTTAGTAAATTCAAATCATAGGTTTATATGAAAATGAATGGGATTCGAGTGATTCATTTGGTGTCTTACAGGTAACTTAATGTGTTTCACTTGTTATTACATACATTTGATCACTTATGTTTAATCGAGAGATTATGTGATTCATTTTTACTTGTTCTTACATACATTTGATAACTTATATTTAATTGAATGTGCGTAACCATTTGTTACATACGTATAGAATGACTTAGTGGCTTGAAAAAAGAAGTCCGTTTGGAAATGAATGAGAGTCAAGTCACTATATTGGTCCCTTATAGTTAATCTAATGTATTTCACTTGTTATTACATCTATAATGAATGATTTAAATGGTTGAAATCACAAGTTTATATGGATACAAATGGTTGAAGTCACTATATTTGTACACGTGTAGTTAGTCCGATGAGTTGAATTTGTTGTTACATCTATAGGGAACGTTCTAAAGGATTGAAATCACATGTTCGTACGAATACAAGTGAGATTTAAGTGATTCATATAATCATGCATACTTAATTGAATGTGTTTAACTTGTTGTTACGTCTATAATAAATGATTTAGTAGATTGAAATCACAAGTTTGTGCGAAAATGAATGAGATTCGAGTGATTCATTTGGTGTCTTGTAGTTAACCTATTGTGTTTCACTTGTTATTACATCTTTGATCAATGATTTAAATGATTAAAACTTACAAGTTTGTATGGATATAAAGGAGACCTATGCATTAGTTTGATCCCTTGTAGTTAGTTCAATAAGTTGAACTAGTTCTTACATCTATGGTGATCGATGTAAGGAATTGAAATCACAAGTTCGTATCAATACGAGTGGGATTTAAGTGATTCATTTTATCACACATACGTAATTGAATGTGCTTAACTTGTTGTTACGTCTATATTAAATGATTTAGTAGATTAAAATCATAGGTTTGTATGAAAATGAATGATATTGGAGTGATTCATTTGGTGTCTTGTAAGTAACCTAATGTGTTTCACTTGTTATTACATATATTTGATCACTTATATTTAATTGAGAGATTAAGTGATTCATTTTCACTTGTTATTACATATAATTGATCACTTGTATTTAATTGAATGTGCGTGACCATTTCTTACTTACGTATAGAATGACCTAGTGGCTTTGATACCAGAAGTTCGTTTGGAATACATATATAATGAATGATTTAAATGATTGAAATCACATGTTCATGTGGATACAAACGCGTGTAGTTAGTCCGATGAGTTGAATTTATTGTTACAACTATAGTGCACGATCTAAATGATTGAAATCACAAGTTCGTATCAATACAAGTGCGATTTAAGTGATTCAAATGATCACACATACTTAATTGAATGTGCTTAACTTGTTGTTACATCCATATTGCTAGATTAAGTGAATTCAAATCACAAGTTTGTGTGAAAATAAATGAGATTTGAGTGATTCATTTGGTGTCTTATAATTAACCTAATGTGTTTCACTCGTTATGACATCTATGATCAACGATTTAAACGATAAAAACTCACAAGTTTATATGGATGTAAAGGAGACCTATGGATTAGTTTAGTTTGATCCCTTGTAGTTTGTTCAATAAGTTGAACATGTTGTTACATCTCATTCATTTGTATCCATACGCACACTAAATCACTCGTCTCATACGAGTGAGATTTAAGTGATTCATTTGATCACGCATACTTAATTGAATGTGCTTAACTTGTTGTTACGTCTATATTAAATGATTTAGTATATTGAAATCATAGGTTTGTATGGAAATGAATGAGATTTGAGTGATTCATTTGGTGTCTTGTAGGTAACCTAATATGTTTCACTTGTTATTACATATATTTGATCACATATATTTAATTGAGAGATTAAATGATTCATTTTCACTTGTTATTACATATATTTGATCAATATATTTAATTGAGTGTGCGTAGCCATTTGTTACATACGTATAGAATGACTTAGTGGCTTGAAATAAGAAGTTCGTTTGGAAATGAATGAGAGTCAGGTCATTAAGTTGGTCCCTTACAGTTAATCTAGTGTATTTCACTTGTTATTACATCTATAATGAATGATTTAAATGATTGAAATCGCAAGTTCATATGGATACAAATGGGATCTATGCATTACTTTGAATGCGTGTAATTAGTCCGATGAGTTGAATTTGTTGTTACATCTATAGTGAACGATCTAAAGGATTGAAATCACGCGTTCGTACCAATACAAGTGAGATTTAAATGATTCATATGATCATGCATGCTTAATTGAATGTGTTTAACTTGTTGTTACATCTATATTAAATGATTTAGTAGATCGAAATCACAAGTTTGTATGAAAATGAATGAGATTCGAGTGATTCATTTGGTGTCTTATGGTTTACCTAATGTGTTTCACTAGTTGTTACATTTATAATGATTCTTAATACGGATGTCCTTAACAAGTGATTCATTTGGTGTCATATAGTTAACCTAATGTGTTTCACTTGTAATTTAATTGAATGTGCTTAACAAGTGAATTAGGTTAACAATAGGGCACCAAATGAATCACTCAAATCTCATTCATTTTCATGCAAGCCTGTGATTTCAATCTACTAAATCATTTAACATGGATATAACAATAAGTCAAGTACATTCAATAAAGTATGCGTGATCATATGAATCACTTAAATCTGACTCGTATTGGTACGACTATAGTGCACGATCTAAAGGATTGAAATTACAAGTTCGTATCAATACAAGTGCGATTTAAGTGATTCAAATGATCACACATACTTAATTGAATGTGCTTAACTTATTGTTACATCCATGTTGCTTGATTAAGTGAACTGAAATCACAAGTTTGTATGAAAATGAATGTGATTCGAGTGATTCATTTGGTGTCTTATAGTTAACCTAACGTGTTTCACATGTTATTACATCCATGATCAATGATTTAAATAATTAAAACTCACAAGTTTATATGGATATAAAGGAGACCTATGCATTAGTTTGATCCTTTCTAGTTTGTACGATAAGTTGAACATGTTGTTACATCTATAGTGATCGATGCACAAGTTCACATCAATACGAGTGGGATTTAAGTGATTCAATTGATCACGCATATTTAATTGAATGTACTTAACTTGTTGTTACGTTTATATTAAATGATTTAGTAAATTCAAATCATAGGTTTATATGAAAATGAATGGGATTCGAGTGATTCATTTGGTGTCTTACAGGTAACTTAATGTGTTTCACTTGTTATTACATACATTTGATCACTTATGTTTAATCGAGAGATTATGTGATTCATTTTTACTTGTTCTTACATACATTTGATAACTTATATTTAATTGAATGTGCGTAACCATTTGTTACATACGTATAGAATGACTTAGTGGCTTGAAAAAAGAAGTCCGTTTGGAAATGAATGAGAGTCAAGTCACTATATTGGTCCCTTATAGTTAATCTAATGTATTTCACTTGTTATTACATCTATAATGAATGATTTAAATGGTTGAAATCACAAGTTTATATGGATACAAATGGTTGAAGTCACTATATTTGTACACGTGTAGTTAGTCCGATGAGTTGAATTTGTTGTTACATCTATAGGGAACGTTCTAAAGGATTGAAATCACATGTTCGTACGAATACAAGTGAGATTTAAGTGATTCATATAATCATGCATACTTAATTGAATGTGTTTAACTTGTTGTTACGTCTATAATAAATGATTTAGTAGATTGAAATCACAAGTTTGTGCGAAAATGAATGAGATTCGAGTGATTCATTTGGTGTCTTGTAGTTAACCTATTGTGTTTCACTTGTTATTACATCTTTGATCAATGATTTAAATGATTAAAACTTACAAGTTTGTATGGATATAAAGGAGACCTATGCATTAGTTTGATCCCTTGTAGTTAGTTCAATAAGTTGAACTAGTTCTTACATCTATGGTGATCGATGTAAGGAATTGAAATCACAAGTTCGTATCAATACGAGTGGGATTTAAGTGATTCATTTTATCACACATACGTAATTGAATGTGCTTAACTTGTTGTTACGTCTATATTAAATGATTTAGTAGATTAAAATCATAGGTTTGTATGAAAATGAATGATATTGGAGTGATTCATTTGGTGTCTTGTAAGTAACCTAATGTGTTTCACTTGTTATTACATATATTTGATCACTTATATTTAATTGAGAGATTAAGTGATTCATTTTCACTTGTTATTACATATAATTGATCACTTGTATTTAATTGAATGTGCGTGACCATTTCTTACTTACGTATAGAATGACCTAGTGGCTTTGATACCAGAAGTTCGTTTGGAATACATATATAATGAATGATTTAAATGATTGAAATCACATGTTCATGTGGATACAAACGCGTGTAGTTAGTCCGATGAGTTGAATTTATTGTTACAACTATAGTGCACGATCTAAATGATTGAAATCACAAGTTCGTATCAATACAAGTGCGATTTAAGTGATTCAAATGATCACACATACTTAATTGAATGTGCTTAACTTGTTGTTACATCCATATTGCTAGATTAAGTGAATTCAAATCACAAGTTTGTGTGAAAATAAATGAGATTTGAGTGATTCATTTGGTGTCTTATAATTAACCTAATGTGTTTCACTCGTTATGACATCTATGATCAACGATTTAAACGATAAAAACTCACAAGTTTATATGGATGTAAAGGAGACCTATGGATTAGTTTAGTTTGATCCCTTGTAGTTTGTTCAATAAGTTGAACATGTTGTTACATCTCATTCATTTGTATCCATACGCACACTAAATCACTCGTCTCGATACGAGTGAGATTTAAGTGATTCATTTGATCACGCATACTTAATTGAATGTGCTTAACTTGTTGTTACGTCTATATTAAATGATTTAGTATATTGAAATCATAGGTTTGTATGGAAATGAATGAGATTTGAGTGATTCATTTGGTGTCTTGTAGGTAACCTAATATGTTTCACTTGTTATTACATATATTTGATCACATATATTTAATTGAGAGATTAAATGATTCATTTTCACTTGTTATTACATATATTTGATCAATATATTTAATTGAGTGTGCGTAGCCATTTGTTACATACGTATAGAATGACTTAGTGGCTTGAAATAAGAAGTTCGTTTGGAAATGAATGAGAGTCAGGTCATTAAGTTGGTCCCTTACAGTTAATCTAGTGTATTTCACTTGTTATTACATCTATAATGAATGATTTAAATGATTGAAATCGCAAGTTCATATGGATACAAATGGGATCTATGCATTACTTTGAATGCGTGTAATTAGTCCGATGAGTTGAATTTGTTGTTACATCTATAGTGAACGATCTAAAGGATTGAAATCACGCGTTCGTACCAATACAAGTGAGATTTAAATGATTCATATGATCATGCATGCTTAATTGAATGTGTTTAACTTGTTGTTACATCTATATTAAATGATTTAGTAGATCGAAATCACAAGTTTGTATGAAAATGAATGAGATTCGAGTGATTCATTTGGTGTCTTATGGTTTACTAATGTGTTTCACTAGTTGTTACATTTATAATGATTCTTAATACGGATGTCCTTAACAAGTGATTCATTTGGTGTCATATAGTTAACCTAATGTGTTTCACTTGTAATTTAATTGAATGTGCTTAACAAGTGAATTAGGTTAACAATAGGGCACCAAATGAATCACTCAAATCTCATTCATTTTCATGCAAGCCTGTGATTTCAATCTACTAAATCATTTAACATGGATATAACAATAAGTCAAGTACATTCAATAAAGTATGCGTGATCATATGAATCACTTAAATCTGACTCGTATTGGTACGACTATAGTGCACGATCTAAAGGATTGAAATTACAAGTTCGTATCAATACAAGTGCGATTTAAGTGATTCAAATGATCACACATACTTAATTGAATGTGCTTAACTTATTGTTACATCCATGTTGCTTGATTAAGTGAACTGAAATCACAAGTTTGTATGAAAATGAATGTGATTCGAGTGATTCATTTGGTGTCTTATAGTTAACCTAACGTGTTTCACATGTTATTACATCCATGATCAATGATTTAAATAATTAAAACTCACAAGTTTATATGGATATAAAGGAGACCTATGCATTAGTTTGATCCTTTCTAGTTTGTACGATAAGTTGAACATGTTGTTACATCTATAGTGATCGATGCACAAGTTCACATCAATACGAGTGGGATTTAAGTGATTCAATTGATCACGCATATTTAATTGAATGTACTTAACTTGTTGTTACGTTTATATTAAATGATTTAGTAAATTCAAATCATAGGTTTATATGAAAATGAATGGGATTCGAGTGATTCATTTGGTGTCTTACAGGTAACTTAATGTGTTTCACTTGTTATTACATACATTTGATCACTTATGTTTAATCGAGAGATTATGTGATTCATTTTTACTTGTTCTTACATACATTTGATAACTTATATTTAATTGAATGTGCGTAACCATTTGTTACATACGTATAGAATGACTTAGTGGCTTGAAAAAAGAAGTCCGTTTGGAAATGAATGAGAGTCAAGTCACTATATTGGTCCCTTATAGTTAATCTAATGTATTTCACTTGTTATTACATCTATAATGAATGATTTAAATGGTTGAAATCACAAGTTTATATGGATACAAATGGTTGAAGTCACTATATTTGTACACGTGTAGTTAGTCCGATGAGTTGAATTTGTTGTTACATCTATAGGAACGTTCTAAAGGATTGAAATCACATGTTCGTACGAATACAAGTGAGATTTAAGTGATTCATATAATCATGCATACTTAATTGAATGTGTTTAACTTGTTGTTACGTCTATAATAAATGATTTAGTAGATTGAAATCACAAGTTTGTGCGAAAATGAATGAGATTCGAGTGATTCATTTGGTGTCTTGTAGTTAACCTATTGTGTTTCACTTGTTATTACATCTTTGATCAATGATTTAAATGATTAAAACTTACAAGTTTGTATGGATATAAAGGAGACCTATGCATTAGTTTGATCCTTGTAGTTAGTTCAATAAGTTGAACTAGTTCTTACATCTATGGTGATCGATGTAAGGAATTGAAATCACAAGTTCGTATCAATACGAGTGGGATTTAAGTGATTCATTTTATCACACATACGTAATTGAATGTGCTTAACTTGTTGTTACGTCTATATTAAATGATTTAGTAGATTAAAATCATAGGTTTGTATGAAAATGAATGATATTGGAGTGATTCATTTGGTGTCTTGTAAGTAACCTAATGTGTTTCACTTGTTATTACATATATTTGATCACTTATATTAATTGAGAGATTAAGTGATTCATTTTCACTTGTTATTACATATAATTGATCACTTGTATTTAATTGAATGTGCGTGACCATTTCTTACTTACGTATAGAATGACCTAGTGGCTTTGATACCAGAAGTTCATTTGGAATACATATATAATGAATGATTTAAATGATTGAAATAACAAGTTCATGTGGATACAAACGCGTGTAGTTAGTCCGATGAGTTGAATTTATTGTTACAACTATAGTGCACGATCTAAAGGATTGAAATCACAAGTTCGTATCAATACAAGTGCGATTTAAGTGATTCAAATGATCACACATACTTAATTGAATGTGCTTAACTTGTTGTTACATCCTATTGCTAGATTAAGTGAATTCAAATCACAAGTTTGTGTGAAAATAAATGAGATTTGAGTGATTCATTTGGTGTTTTATAATTAACCTAATGTGTTTCACTCGTTATGACATCTATGATCAACGATTTAAACGATAAAAACTCACAAGTTTATATGGATGTAAAGGAGACCTATGGATTAGTTTAGTTTGATCCCTTGTAGTTTGTTCAATAAGTTGAACATGTTGTTACATCTCATTCATTTGTATCTATACGCACACTAAATCACTCGTCTCAATACGAGTGAGATTTAAGTGATTCATTTGATCACACATACTTAATTGAGTGTGCTTAACTTGTTGTTACGTCTATATTAAATGATTTAGTATATTGAAATCATAGGTTTGTTGGAAATGAATGAGATTTGAGTGATTCATTTGGTGTCTTGTAGGTAACCTAATGTGTTTCACTTGTTATTACATATATTTGATGACATATATTTAATTGAGAGATTAAATGATTTATTTTCACTTGTTATTACATATATTTGGTCAATATATTTAACTGAGTGTGCGTAGCCATTTGTTACATACGTATAGAATGACTTAGTGGCTTGAAATAAGAAGTTCGTTTGGAAATGAATGAGAGTCAGGTCATTAAGTTGGTCCCTTACAGTTAATCTAGTGTATTTCACTTGTTATTACATCTATAATGAATGATTTAAATGATTGAAATCGCAAGTTCATATGGATACAAATAAAATCTATGCATTACTTTGAATGCGTGTAATTATTGCGATGAGTTGAATTTCTTGTTACATCTATAGTGAATGATCTAAAGGATTGAAATCACGCGTTCGTACTAATGCAAGTGAGATTTAAGTGATTCATATGATCATGTATACTTAATTGAATGTGTTTAACTTGTTGTTGCATCTATATTAAATGATTTAGTAGATCGAAATCACAAGTTAGTATGAAAATGAATGAGATTCGAGTGATTCATTTGGTGTCTTATGGTTTACCTAATGTGTTTCACTAGTTGTTACATTTATAATGATTCTTAATACGGATGTCCTTTACAAGTGATTGATTTGTTGTCATGTAGTTAACCTAATGTGTTTCACTTGTAATTTAATTGAATGTGCTTAACAAGTGAATTAGGTTAACAATAGGGCACCGAATGAATCACTCAAATCTCATTCATTTTCATGCAAGCCTGTGATTTCAATCTACTAAATCATTTAACTTGGATATAACAATAAGTCAAGTACATTCAATAAAGTATGTATGATCATATGAATCACTTAAATCTGAATCGTATTGGTACGACTATAGTGCACGATCTAAAGGATTGAAATTACAAGTTCGAATCAATACAAGTGCGATTTAAGTGATTCAAATGATCACACATACTTAATTGAATGTGCTTAACTTATTGTTACATCCATGTTGCTTTATTAAGTGAATTGAAATTACAAGTTTGTATGAAAATGAATGTGATTCGAGTGATTCATTTGGTGTCTTTCATATATAGACGATTTATCAGCGATTTGGTTGAATGAATTGTGAAATTTCGAACAGCATTATAAATTAAAAGTCATATTTTTCTCAAAATGCAACATATAAAAAAGTTAATTAAATGCTATCTTAAAATATATTAAAACAGTGCATATATAACTAGTCCCAATTAGTGCCCCCATTTGGAGCAGGTTGTTTCTCCACGTTTTTCAGTGAAAGAGAGTAACGCCCAAAGCGCCTCCATTTCATGTGAATTTTATTCATAATGCAGCAAATAATTGCAAATATTGCTGAATTTATTTCTATTGAGATAAATACTTGTAAATTTTTTTGTTAATATTTTGCTATATATCCTATTGTTTATCCTTGTGAAAAGCACATAATCTGTTACGTAAGAACATGTAAATCACTTACCTAGTTTTACTCTAATATGGTGCCATAATAATAAAAGAACATTATTTAAGTCTAGAAATTCCTGAAGATATATAACTAATTTGGTGCTTAAAGGAAGAATATAAGCTATATACTAATAATTAATATGCATCTACAACAGTACATCCCTTAATTCTTTATATTTTTTCCCAAATAAATATAGAAGCATCTCTTCCTTGTTGTCTAAACAAAACAATTTGGCATGTTTAGTTTATTTAATTTGTAGCGGGATTGGAAATTAACACCTAGGTGGATATTAAACTTCCACAGTAAATTATTCAAAACTAATTAATATTGAGGTTGTTAAGTTTTTTTATAAAAATATTTTGAAAATTCGTTAATAAAAGCGATGGGTGTTGGTCACTAACAAGGCTGAACAAAATCCCCAAAATGGTGCAAATTAATTTGTTGATTCCAGCTCATTGTGCATATCTTTGGGACAACGGCAACATTTACTGGTAAGGTGGATCCTCATGTACAGTGGACATCCCAAACAGTGCACCAATTAACGTACAGCTATTATTGAATTTTTTTTTTGTTAGGGGGGGTCATGGGGCAAGAGAGAGAGAGAGATGAGAGAGAGAGAGAGCGCTTCTCGGTTACGGAAACAGGGATGGTGAGCATATGAAGAAGGGGTAAAGTGTGTCGAGGCCTCCTCATGAGCTTGTTGTTGCCAACACCACCATCATCAACATCATTGTTGTCTTCTCAAAAGATTTAGTGGAGAAAGTATGACTTAGCAAATGAAAGAACAGTAGGGCCTTCTACCTCTTGGGATCTGTTATGGAAAATGAAAACGAATTCTTAAAGCTGTGTTATATTAACTTTGTTTTTTTACACCTACTGTAAAGCAGTAAAATTGAATCGTGGTATTCCTTGCCATGCATGAGAAATTCTATAGAAGGTTGAAGGCATGTTTTGTTGTAACAGGAAATATTCTTTTACGCCTGTAAAAAAATTGATTTTCTACATAAAGATCATAAATATGTGAAAGGAAGAAGAGCACGATGCTCGTATATATATTTTTTTAGGGGCGTCGTGGGGGAAGAGAGAAAGAGAGAGAGAGAGATCGATCATTGACTTTGTTTAGAAAAACACAAATGAAATATTAATGAGTTAAATGAAAAACAGCAAGAACATTTGAGTTCAAATATTTGCTAAGTTATTTTTCTTAATATTTGTTATCATAATTTTTCAAAAAATTGGGGAAGATTGTAACACGTTGTTGAAATTTTCTGCTCAATCGACCATCATGCATGTTGAAACGAATATATATGTAGCACAGCCGGTTTTCTGGTCTTTCGAACATGGTGTATATTTTTTTGTTTGGCTCACAATCTGTCCTTAGGCATATTCTGATCTTGATTAACTTTGTCTACAATACAATAAAAAAATCACCTTCAAATTAGTTTCTCCTTGCATGGGAAGTTGGGAAAGAACAATGAGTCGGGAAATATCAATGGCCATGAAAATTCCCAAGTGATATCTGATCTCTTCTATTTGCATCAGTCGGATAATTTCGAAAGTGGGTTAGTATCTCAACGACTTATCGATGATAACTATGCAATTTGGAGCAGAGTTATGACTGTGGCTCTATCAACCAAAAACAAGTTAGGATTCATAGATGGGACTATCAAAGAGCCTAAAGAGGATGAGCATAATCTATGTTGTGGGTATGATGTAACAATCTGGTTCTAGCATGGATTCGTAATTCAATTAGTAAGGAGATTCATGATAGCATCGCTTATGCTACCTCAGATCAAGAAATATGGGAGGAGTTAAAAGAAAGATATACTCAGAGTCATGCACCAAGAGTCTTTCAGCTACACAGTTCAATACATCGATTACAGCAACAGTCCATGTCTTTACTACATATTATACAAAACATATTATATAAAAATCAAACTGCTTTGGGAAGAATTAAATTACTACGATCCGGTGCCTGTGTTCGTAGTGGGGGCATAAAAATTTATTCGGATCAAATCCAAAGAGAACGTGTAATTTATTTCTTAAAGGG
>NW_022204786.1:0-36351 GCF_008831285.2 Nymphaea colorata | reverse complement strand
CATTTTTTCCTTTTTTTTCCTCTTCTTAATATATTTATTTATGCTATTTTTTATAATTATGAGCAAAATTGTATACTCGATCGAAGGTAACATCGGAAGCGGTAAATCCACCCTCCTTCAGCTCCTACGTTCCCACATTCCCACCATGACAGTCTCTCCCGAACCGATCGGCGAATGGCAGCGCATAGGCTCCCACAACATCCTCGATGCCTACTACAAGGACTCCAAGCGGTGGGCCTACTCCTTCCAGACCTACGCCTTGCTCACCCGCATGAATCAGCTCTTCCGCATGGTCCGCGCTCCCCAAACCGGCCTCCTATTCACCTAGCGCAGCATCGCAGCCGACCGCGCCATCTTTGCCCGGCTCCTCCGGGAAGAAGAGCAGCTCACTCCCATGGAGTATGAGATGTATCTGCGAGTGTTCGAAGACTTAGGGCGGCTGGCTGACCTGCAGCTGGTCCACCGCCCTATCTACCTGCGCACGCTCCCCTAGGTCTGCCTCCAGCGCATGCAGAAACGCGGGCGGAAAGAGGAGCATGGAGTTGGCCTCGACTACCTGCAGAAGATTCACTCGCTCCACGAGGACTGGCTGGGAGGGGGGTTCACGGTTGAGGGGTCCTTGGAGTTCGAAAGCGACGAGAGACAGCTGGAGAAGATGGCAAGTTCAATCCGCAAGTGGATTTAGTCATCGTGATAGTGTATTCGAATGAAGTGAGAAGGAGATAATACTAAAAATCAGGCAAGACTGAGCAGCGATTGGCTAAGCTGAGTCTTTATGGCTGCCAGCAGATAGCTGTTCCCCTCCTTCTTTGCCCACTCCACCCCCACTAGGCCCTTGGGGGACCTGTGCAGTGCTCCCACCAGCACAAATTGAACTTAGTCCTCGTGCTCCACTTCAAAGTCAAGCTTCACTTCCAGCTCGGCCTTGCCGTGGTTGTAGTCCACAGCATATCTGACGAAAGTCAGCTCCTCCACGTAGTCTGGGAGGAAGGAGGCGTTGTCCTGCGCTGCTGGTAGAGGAAGCTGTTGAGCCACCCAACCACAAAGTTGGCGTCGCTTCCCAAATAGAGAGCGGTGGGACTCTCCAGAACGGGAAGGCTATCGGTCTTAATGTGGCTGTTAACGTAGCAGTGAGTAAACACTTCCTCTTGGGTGGTTTCCTAGTCTTCAAAGTCAATGCTTCCGCGATACCCCTCCTAATTGCATTTATACTCGATGCTGGCTAAATCACAACTAGGTTACGCTTGGAGATGGTCTTTCCGATCTTGTTTGCCCTAGCAGTCATTTCGCTGATGAGCTGCTGAGGGGAGAGAGTGGAGCCGCCCATCCAGTCGTCCTCCTCAAGCGCTTCGAAAGTGGGCCTGCGGTCAGGCTCTGCGCTGAGGAAGCTGTTGATGAGCCGCTTGAAAGGATCTGAGAAAAAGTCAGGCTCTCTTCCCTTCTAGTGGAGCTGCCAAAACTGAGCATAGCGGCGCTCCCGAATAAGGCGATAGATGCGGTCGTGGGAGCGAGTGCCTAGGAAGGGCGGTGTTCCCTTGTACATGATGAAGAGGATGACACCCAACGCAAACAGGTCGGCTTTCAGTCCTTCGTAGCAGCCGCCCTCCACCTCTGGCGCCCGGTAGCCTTCAGTTCCCACGCGCGAAGTTAACTGTCCGTTTCCCTGGTCTCCCCTCGCGTCGCGAGCCAGTCCGAAGTCTGAAACTTTGAGGTTGAAGTTGCGGTCGAAGAGTATGTTTTCGGGCTTGAGGTCCCGGTGGGTGATGCCCACATCGGCGAGGTAAGAGATAGCGGACAGCAGCTGCTTGAGGTAGGTCCTCGCCAGCTCGGAGGAGAAGTTTCCCGTCTTGGAGATATAGTCAAACAGCTCTCCTCCTTCTGCGAGTTCTAGCACGATCAAAGGCCTCCTCTCCTAGGGTCTGTTGGCCAGCTTGATCTTGGCTTGCGGACGGTGGTCGATCATGTTGATGAGGTGGGGTGCTTCACTTTGGCAAGCAGTTCAGCCTCCACCCTGTAGGCGGCCTCCTTGGTGGCCCCGCTGGCATAGACCTTGAGTGCGTAGGATTGGCCGTCCCTGGTCCCCAGGTAGACACTAAGTAAAAGAGCAGCTACTTGGCTTGTCCGCCCTCTCCGAGGAGGGAGTGAATGCGGTATTCGTCTGCGTACTGTTCTGGCTCGATGTCCATGTTAATGATATATAAAAGAATTTGGAGTTTTGTTCAAATACGGCCAAATCTGCTGTTGTAATACGACGGTCAGGAGAGGTCAGATTTATATATTCAGCCGACGCTGATATAGATCACGCCAGCCACCACGATTATGATGAGGACGAGCAGCGCCACCAGGAAGACGTACTTGCGGCGTGACTTTTTCTGGAGGGAGCTGGCCTCTTCGAGGTTGTTGTTGGTGTCGGCCATGTTCTTGGTGGTCTTCATGAGTTCTTCGGAGATGACGTCGAGCTGTTCGCCCTGCTCGTCCACCATGACTCCCATGTCGTTCATGATTTCGTTGATGCGGAGCGTGGACTGCTCCACCTCGTTTATGATTTCGTTCTTCTCCAGCATTATCTTGCGCTACAACTCGTAGTCGATTTCTATCTCCTGGTCCGTCAGGAGTGACTCCTTGTGGTCTTGGGGGGGCGCTGCGGGCTGTTCGTCGAGGTGGTTATAGTTGATGCGTCCTCCCAACATATAGCTGTCGGTGTTTTCCTCCTCGTGCTGGTGACCAATGGACCTGGCTGCGAACGACCTGCGTCCAACCACAGCTACTTGTTGATGAGGTCCTTCAGGATGATCTTGTTGCGCTCGATCTGCTTCTGCGCGTCAGTCTTGAGCCCCTTGAGGCGGTTCTTGGACTCGGGGTCGCGATACTTGGCTTCGATCTGCGACATGAGGGCCTTGAGCTCGTTGATTTCTTTCTGAGGTGGGGACAGCATTACTTCTAGGAAGATGCGCTGGTTGTTGACTTCGGTGCGGATGGAGTCCTCGATGTCGGTGCCGATCTGTTTCTGGATGAGATCGTTCTTCTGCTTGATGCGCTGGATGCGGACCAGGCAGTCCTCGTAGAGCTTGTCGAAGCCGGCGCCCCGCTTCCCCAGCAGTCCCCTCTTCAAGTCATCGTCCATGGAGTATTACTATATCACCAATAATGCTAATGCCGCAGAAACACCACCAAGCTCCCTCCCATCGCCTCAAAAGCACCACCTCAGCATCGGCATGATTTGCGTCTTTGCCTATCCTCATCGGAATTCAAAATAATACAGTTTTAGCTTACAACAAGTAAATTTAGTCCTTTGCAGCTGTAGTTTGCAGTAAGATAGGCGTTTGCTGCCACCACATCGACGGTAGCTCATCTTCATCTTCCCCTCATTCCACTTTTGCGAACGTTCCTTCTTATAATCGATTGATAGTTATGCAGTTTCTGAAGGGCATGGGGGGCTTCGGGGCATCCAAGCCGGCAGCTGCTCCCGCCAAGCCCAACTACTTCTCCTCCCTCAAGCTCGAGTAGCTCCTCCCCCACATAGGGACTAAAAGTAGAAGCCAGCCGCCAAAAAAGACGCGAACAAGGGCAAGTCGGCTCCTCCCAAGGGATTCATCCCGTAGAAATTCGCACTGGACTTCAGTCCTCCCTGCATCAGTAAGCATCCGTCGAGGCAGTCCTGGAGTATCGCGACCCGTAGAGCGACAAGCTGTATCACCACAAGATGAAGATAAAGAAGCTGAAGAAGGAGACGACCACGAAGGAGGCGCTGGACTACCTCAAGAAGAAGCACTACCACTTCTTCATCCCCAAAGTCATCGACGAAGCACAAATAGAAAGTAACGCATCTTCGAGGCAGAACTTATCGAAAGACTCAAGAGCGGCCTGGTGGGCGAGAACAAGTCAGGCATCGAAAACGTCGACGAAGAGGACGATTTCGACTTCGACTATGACGATGACTTCGAGGACTGATGGAGCTGATGATGATATGACTGATGATGAAAAGGAGATTTGTTAATCACTGTTCGTCGTCCTTGAAGAGGTTGCGCTTCTTCTTTCCGGGCAGGGCTTTCTTCTTCTTTTTCTTCTTGACGACGTTGATGCTGGCTTCGCGCTCGAGGGGGTTGTAGAAGTAGTCCTTGGTCTCTCCTCCGTTTTCGCCCATCAGGTAGTCGGCGTCGTAGATCTTGAGCTCGCTGGCCGCCTCCTTGTTGATGACCAGCTCGGAAGAGTCCTGCATGTTGATGCCCTAGAGCTGTCCCTCCTTCTACAGCACATCGATCGGCAATTGTTCGTTTGAAACTGAAGATGCTTCAGGGACAGGCTCCTTTTTGGTGTAAAGGTCGCCTATCTTGTTCCTGGTGGCGAAGAAGACAACGTGAGCGATGAAGAGGAACGCCCAGATGAAGCAGCCAGTCAGCAGCGTGGTTGCAGCCTGGTCGATCATGTACTCGTAGTAGAGCAGGATATTCTGCAGATAGCTGTCAGTGCACTGGTACCTCACCACTGCCTTGATCCACGTGCTCTCACTGGTGGAAGTCACCACCGCATACACCATGCTGGCGAAGGTTCCCAGCAGCAGAACCGCTTCGAGCAGGAAGAGGAAAGTTTCCTTGCGGTGGGACTTCTTGATGTCGAGGTTGGGCATCTGCTCCACGATTTCCTCCTCAGTGAGCATGAGCGCGTTGTAGGTCCGTCTGGACTTGAGGTCGATGACGTGGCGCACGATGAAGTAGAGGCGGAAGAGCAGCACGAGCACCAGCATGCAGGGGACGGTCACGGATGCCGCAGTGGAGAGCGCCGCAGACACGCTCTTGAACTGCAGGTGGGTGGTGGCAGAGTTGAGGTCGTAGGGAGGAGTGCTTCGGCACTGGTAGGTCCAGGAGGGATAGGGGATGTATCCCAGCTGATACTTGTAGTCCACCGATGGCTTGGATATGCTGGCAGCGAAGTAATCAGGTCGTAGACTCCTAAATAGGGAATTCGCTACTGGAGTTGTTGGTGTAGAAGTCCTCCTCGTCGAGCTGGTCGATGGGGATCATGCGGGGATCGGTGGTGGGACAGGGCTTGGTGAGTGGCTGCTGTTCGAGGATGTATGTTCCCTCCTTGTTGGGGGAAATGTTGGTTTGGTTGTAGAACTCGCAGAACTGATACTCTGTCAGTTTGATGTCGGCGATTGGATATCCGGTTTCAGCTGCGAAGTTGAGGAAGTAGTTATTGACGGCATCCATGGTCAGCTTGGTCCCAGTGCTTCCCAGAGAGGCATTGGAAACAGCGGTAAGGGGACAGTTCACCCCCGGAAGCGTGTAAACCTGGTAGGAGGAGTTGGCAGCGCAGACCGACATGTTGGGGGATGTTCCGCCGGAAGGAGCAGCAGTCATTATTGAGTTGTAGAAGTTCATCGATTTTGCGCGCTTGTAGCAGAGGAGACTGGTACCTTTCCACATGTTGAGAGTCTCAGCTGCCATGGCATCGACCACTTGGCATCCCATCGAGATGAGGCTGCTCGAGCACTGTCCCTACGTTACTCTACGCCTACCAGCAGCACAAAATCGAAGCTGTAGCCGTTGGCTCCAGAGGTGCAGTAGCAGCCGGCAGACGTGCCCGGCCAGCTGTAGGAGATCAGAGGCGAGTATCCCTGAGGACAATTGTTGGTGTTCTCCACACGGATGTCGATGATGTAGCCTTGATCGGACGATCTTTACCCTGCTGCCACAGCCAAACCGTCTCCTGCGCGTGCTGATATTGGTTGGAGGCGAGCACTGCCTTGGAGCTGTTGTAGGCAACGATAACTTCGCCCATGACTGCCAGTCCGAGCGCCACCACCACCAGCTGGAAAGCCCAGAAGCAGCACTAGAAGCACAAGAAGTATTTTTGCTGTTGGGATAGTTATCCCTCTTTGGGTTCTTCGGCCATCGCGTTTCAGATCCACCCGAATAAAACAAATTTACTTTTATTAGTCATTTGAAACAAACTCATTATAGCTGCCTCTTCTTGATAATGCGGAATCATTGATCATTTCCTCTTGCCCTTCTTGGAGGTCACCACGATCCAACCGTCGTCTTCCTCGTGCTTCTCCTCCTTCTTCGCCTCCTTCTTCTCCTCCGGCTTGGATTCTGCCGCCTTGTGCTCCACTTTGTGCTCTGCTTGGGCTTGTCAGCTGGCTTCTTGTGGTCGATTGGCTTATGCTCTGCTGGCTTGTGCTCAGATATTTTGTGCTCTGCAGCTTTAGACTCGTTTGCCTTCGTTTCGGCTGGCTTTTGGACAGCTGGCTTATTCTCCACCTTGCTCTCTGCTGCTTTATGCTAAGCTGCTTTATGCTAGGCTGGCTTATGCTAAGGTGCTTTATGCTAGACTTTGGCTGTTTTTTGCTAAACTCTGTGCTAAGCTGGCTTATGTTCTGCCGCCTTGCTATGAGTATTCTTTTGCTAAGCTGGCTTCAATTAATTTTGCTTGGTTTTGGCTTCTTAGTGCTTGCTCTCCACTGGCTTCTTTTCTGTTTCCTTGGCTTCCAGTGGTTTGACCTGTGTTGGTTTCACCTAAAGTTTGGCTTATGGCTGCTTATTTTCCGCCGGTTTTTGTTCATTAGGTTTCACTGCAGGCTTATGCTCCACAACTTTTTGCTCATTAGGTTTATGGACGGCTGGCTTGTGCTAAGCTGGTTTGTGCTCGGCAGCTTTATGTTCGGCTGGTCTGTGCTCGGGAAGATGCTGCATGGCTGGCTTATGCTAGAGTGGCTTATGATCATTAGGCTTGTGGGCAGGCGGATTGTGCTCTGGAGCCTTCTTTTGCTCAACTGGCTTAGTCTCAGCAGCCTTCTGCTCAGTTGCCTTTACCTCTTACTTCTTTTATCCTTAGCCTCCGTCACCCTTGGCCTCTTCCAGTTTTTCCTCCTTGTTTTCCCCTGGTTTGCAGCGTTTTTTTTGTAAGGCTGTTTGAACTGTTTGGGAACATAGCCAACAGCCGACCAGTTTTCCGCGTGTTCCTTCTGCTGCCTTCCCAACTTGATGAAGAACCTGCGGGTGAGGATCTTCTTGTCGAAGCAGTTGCGGATGAAGTTGATGGCGTCGATCTTGGCCTCGAAGATGACCTCGAAGGAGCCGGGATTGTACTTCTTGACCTTGATGAAGTGGTAGTCGGGAAAGGCCTTCTCCACATCCTTCTCCACGGCGTTGAAGTCGCACTTGATGAGGTTGAGCGAGACGTGATCGATATCGTCAGGGATATTCTTGATTTCCTCAATCAGGTCCTCCTTCTTCGGCACGTCAAAATGCTTCTTCTCCTCCTTGCCTCCCTCCATGCAATCAGATATTATATCAGCCAATCACCCCACTTATTATACTACCCCCGCCCAAAAACACCCCTCCCGCATCCCCACCTCCAGCCCATTTTGGATGCCGACTTATGCCGATTATTTGTGGTCATAATAATCATAATTAAAGCAGCTAACTATGAGCACCACACTTGGAGTCGGACTGATCGCACTGGGACTAAGTAAAGATGATTGGATGCAGCTCTGAAAGGTTCTGTGCGCATGTATCGCCACATCCGCAAGCGGGAGTACTTGGATCCCCAGCGCATGTATCCCGGCGGGTTTTACACGCAGATGACGCGGAGGGAGGCCCAGCTAATATTGGGAGTGATGGAGGGGACGGACCACGCGGCGATAAAGCTGAAGCACCGCACGATGATGCTGAACAACCACCCCGACAACGGAGGCTCCACCTACCTCGCCACCAAGATCAACGAAGCCAAGGACATGCTGCTCAACGGCTGATTCATATTCGCATTTCTGCCATCACTGCCACCCTTTTATCGCTAGATAGGGGTTATTTATTGAGCCTGCTCCCAGTTAAAAGCCCATAATAAATAATACGATGAAGGGCAGCTCCAGAGAGGCAAAGACCATCGACCTCTCCGCCGACAACATCGGACTCCCTACTCCGAAGCCTAGAAACGCGCCCTCTTCGCTCCATCACTAAAATCGCTACTTCCGCAAGCAAAACGAAGTCCTCAAGAAAGAGCTCTAATAGATATCGGTGCGTCTGGACGGAGAGATAAAGAAGCGCATATAAAGTCACAAGAAGCGGCCATGGAGCAAGGACGAAGACGTCACCTACATGTAGCTGCAGAATGCCTACAAGAAATGCGAAATCTACAAGAAGGAAGTGAACTTCTACCGGAAAAGACTGAGCAGCATCCAGGACGAGTCCAAGTACGAGGAATTCGATGCCAAACTCACCGAGAGCCTCAAGGAAAACATCGAACTCAAAAATTAGATCAAGTCCCTCAAGAAGTTGATTAAATTGCAGGAAAAGGGACTCATCGAAATGGGAACCGAAGAGTATGCCAAGATAACCAAAGAAAATGAACAGCTCAGAGAGGAAAACAGGAGGTTGAAGAAGTATCTCAGCGAGTATCGCCTCGCCAGCCTCAAAAGCAGGGAATCCAACAAGAACGAAGAAACCTCTGCAGAGAAGAAAAATAAGACCGAAGAGGACGCAAGCGACGATCCAACCTCAATGCGCTAAAAGTTAGAGAAAAACTACCAAAAGACTAAGATCCTAAAAGGGTAAGTTACACACCTGAGGGACCTTGTCGAAAACTACAAGCTCCAGATTCAAGAGAAGGACAAGGAGATAAGCACGCTAAGGCAGAGGATAGGCAACCTGAGGAAGAACAACGACGAGCTGCTCTCCCAGAGGAACCTCAAGAAGTCAGCCAACCTGGAGCAGTCGAGCAGGCAGAGCAACGACTACGGGAGGAGCAAGCGGGGAAGTGGGCAAGGCAGCCGCGCCAAGTCATTCAAAACCGATCCGGAAGGCCAGTCCGCCTCCAGAGCCATCATATACCCCATCTATCCCGTGAAGGTGGAGCAGGGGGTGAGCTCGCCAGGAGCCATCAAGTGGAGCGACGAGGCATTCAACAGCAGAATCAAGGAAATCCAGGTGATCCTCGACGACAACGGGGACATAAAGAACCTCCACGCCCGCTACGAGAAGGGATAATCGAAAAAATACTCCTAGTCTAATCCCAAAATCAAATCAAGCGTGCTCACCTGCTCAGACCAAGAATACATAATCAGCATATCTGGCGTTTTCGCGAAGAAAAAGCTTAAATTTCTCACTCTAAAGACGAACAACAAGCGCGGACAGAGCTTTGGGGTGGAGGTGGAGGCGAACGACAAGAACCTCACCTTTGACTTCACGCCCAAGTAGTCTGAAAGCATCGGCGCCCTCTTTGGAGAGAAAAACGAGTAGGGAATAACCAAGATAGGCTGCTTCATTAATAAAGTCTGATCATATCTCTCTTATTCCAGTCAACTGCATCATATTATAGGCAAATAAGAAGAATGCATATAGCAAGCTATTAAACACATGAATGTTAGCTGCAGATTAGATGATGGTATGATGTTGAAATAATCAATAAGAAAGGAGCTGGCTGGTGGTTCCATTCCCTCTATTCCTGTCGAAGTCGAAGTTAGTCATCAGGGAATTCAGCCTAATCATTTTTCCCTGTGTGGACCGCTCAATCGTCGAAATCTCTGAGAAATCGTGGTCGATGGTGCTGCTGTATCCGTCCAGCCGACCGATTACCACTGACTCCACGTCAGAATCGGAAAACTCCTCATCAGAGTCGATCTAAGAGTAAATTTAGGCCACTTCGTCCATGCGCTTCAGCATCACTTTCTCCTTCTCAGACGTAAGCTCCACCTTTTCCCGCTCATACTATGAAGTGATCTTTTTCATGCCAATTTATGTGTAATCTTGCGTGAAATTCTTTGAGCTTTCACACCTCTCAGCTATTCTCCCGCATTGATTGCCTCTTCTTCAGTCTTTGAGGCAAAGTTAGCGTAAGAGGCAGCTCGATCGATGCTCCTCATGGAAACAGGAGAGCAGTTTCTCTTCTGGTTTTGCCCTCCTTCTGGCTCTGAAACGGTAGGCTGGGTGGGACTGTAAAAATTGAATCTGATCTGCTTGTGAGTCTGCAGAACGGGCATAAGGATGATTGGACGCGGAGAAGTAGGCATGTAGGGAGGCAGGGTCTTGTGTGAGGCCTGCTTGGACATTTATTCGGCGCTTGGTTGTGGAAATTGCCCAGAATATAATGAGGCTAGATGCTGCTGCGGAACTGCATAGGTTTTACGGTTGAAACTCTGGAACTGGCTTGGAGGAGTAAAGAGAGTTCCAGTTGCTTTCTTCTGGCTTGCTGGTTCATGTGCCTGAGGGAGACATGCATTTCCGTTGAGATCGATAGTCCTGTTGCTGCTGGCGTGGTGGAAGAGAGGAGCGAACTGCTTTTTGAGTGATTTTTTGAATCCTTTTTTGAAGAAGGAGTGTTCTTTTTGCACGAGGCGGGTGGGATTGGGGATTGGAGAGGCGGTAAGGTTGAAAGTTTTCTGCTTGGCTAAAAATTTGTCCTCGGCCTGGAGAGCAGATCCGAAACAGGTGCATTCTTCGTTTTTGAATGATATTAGGTCCTTTATTCCTCTCATTCTCAGCATCATCACTTCAAACTAAAAATATTTATTACACGAATCAAGGAATGATTTCTACAGCGGAATTCCCCACAGACAAAACTAAGAGACCGCAAAGCAGCTCCCACCTTTGGTCTCTGCAAACTTTTATAATTCTTTATGGTTTGGGTCACAGGAGCCTCAAACAGTTTTGGATTTTCAACTTTCGGAGTGACCAGCAAATTTTGAAAGAAAAGCAATCGATTGCGTTGGCCTCTGATTGGAGCAGTGGTGGCAACCAGTATGGGGATGAATCATAAAACATCAGGAGAAGCTGAGAGCTCTCCCAAGGCCCGTCCTCCCTGCCATGAATTGGGATGCCGATATATGCTGCTTTCTTTGCAATCCCGCTTAGATTTGGCCAATTTTGCCTGTTTTTTTAATAAAACAGTGACTTTTACTGCGGCGGGTATAACCGCAAGTATATCTTCCAAACGCAAATAATGAAGCGCAATTTTTCCTTTTATTGCCAAAAGCCAGTCCCCCAATAAATATAAACCTCTTGACGGCCTTCCTTCCCTGCCTGTGCGCGTGGATTGGGCGAGCTTCCTACGTTTGAGTTTGTTTTTATAATATTTAAATGAGCAAAAAGAATGTGACGTTCCGCTAGTAGTTGGAGAGCCACTCCAGCCGATTCCGGCGCGTCCGCAGATGATCCGCCTCAAGAACTTGTCGAATAACTCAGCGGAGCCAGCAGAGATAGCCAGCCTGCGCATGCGGATCGACGACCTGGAGAGTAAGGTGGCCGAGCTGGAAGCCAAGCTCAAGTCCAAGCGCAAGAGGATCCGGAGGAAGTCCTGCGAGTGGAGAAGAAGCACCGAGTAATTTTCGCCCCATTTAGTGCTAGTTTTGCAAGAAGCTGTACGGGTCGCTGGTCTCGCTGAACCTCCACCTCCGCATCAAGCACCGCGGTAGAGCAGGAGCCAGATAAGAGCAAGACAGCCGAGGACAGGCCGGAGGAAGAAGCGGCAGCTGAGTGAAGCATGGTTAATAATCGCATTTATAATTTGAATTTACTTTCATGATCCCAAGTAGTATAACCGCCCTCTTCGGCCCTACCTCCCAGCCCAAGCGAACCTGCTCCTTGAATTTGGAAATGGCTAATTAGGCGCTTGGTGGTCGGCATATCCGCTTTTCGGGTGAGGAGTGGACCATAGTTATATAATTTGTGCTGATGTTCAGCAAGCAGCTCGACAAGATCAACAGCCTGCTCAGCAACATAAAAGAGGACACTGCCCTGGCCACCGACTCCATCGGCCTCATCAGCAACAACATCTCCCGCCCCAAAACCTCCTCCAACTCAACCCATCGCCCAGTTCCCTCAAGCCAACTCCCAGATCAGCTTCACCAAGTAGCCCGTCCCCAAGCGGTACGCCAAGATACTGCACGACCTCTTCGCGGAGAAATGCGCCAACCTGCGCATCGAGTTCAACGCAAGAACTGGGAGACTTCATCAAGGCCTTCACCAGCAAGAACAGGATAGTGGGCGGCTAGATCGAGGACGGGACGTTGAACCTGAACGACTTCTACCTGGGGGAGAGCTGCATCAAGCAGGTGAACCAGCTGCTGCAGGAGCACCCGCGCTGGTCAAATAAAATTAAATAAAAATTATACCAACCCGAACCTGCTGGTGCGGGTGGAGAGCTTCAAGGAGCTGTACCTGTGCAACTGCAAGCTGGGCAACGAGGCGCTGGAGCTGCTCTTCGCGAAGCTGCACCACTCGGCCATCGAGAAGATCTCGCTCTCCTCGCCCGAGCTCAAGAACCGCAACCAGCTGACTAAGTACGAGCAGCTGATTCGCTGATCCAGAGCAGCGCCTCCCTGCACACCCTGCTGCTCAGCAACATCGAGATCCGCCCCAACAGCATGATCCTCGAGAGCTGCAGGAACACCGCCCTCAAGCACCTCGACCTCAGCGACAACACCAACGTCAGGGGGACCTGTCCCACCATCCTCTCCCTCAACCTCTCCAGGAACGGCATCGTCCACCCCTTCAACTACCCCATGGCGCCCAACGAGCTCCAGTACCTCAACCTCTCCTACAACAAAATCCCCTACTACCACTTCAAGGAGTTCCTCAAGCTCACCTACTTCACCAGTCTCAAGTTCCTGGTGCTCGACCACATCCGGCTGGACGGCGACGCCTCCGCCATCCAATACTTCCTGGAGCAGTCGCTGAGCCTGCTGCACCTCTCGCTGGTGGATTGCGACCTCTCGCAGGTGAGCTACCTGCACGTCGCCCAGGGCATCAAGCACAGCAGGTCGCTGGAGAGCGCAGACCTACGCGCAACAGAGTGATGAACGAGAAGGTGGCCGGCTCGATTTCGCAGATGCTGCAGGGGTGCATGCTGCGGTCGATCAAGATGCGGCACTGCGACATCAAGGACCACCTGGGCCACATCATCTTCCAGAACATCCGCAAGAACAAGAGCCTCGAGACCATCGACATGATGAACAACCTGCTCGGCGACAGCACCGCCAAGACCATCTGCGAAGAACTCAAGGCCGCCAAGACCATCACCTCCATGCTGCTCGAGGAGAACATCATCAAGTACAAGGACATGCACGAGATCAACAGCTACCTCGAGGGCAACAAGTACTTCACAGTCTACCAGCTCGACAAGGAGTACAACCGCCTCCTCGCCCTCAACAGGCAGATCCAGGAAGCCACTCTCATCATGAACTCCGAAAACGAAAAACTCACCAAACTCGAAAGAGAGACCGAGGAGCTGCACTGCTCCTACGTCAACAAGTTCAAGCCGAAAACACCCACAAGAAGGAAGTCATCAAGAAGGAGATCCGCGAAATCAGGACCGAGGAGACCGAACTCATGAACGACATCTACATGAGGAGCTCGCTGCCCGAAATGACCGACTACAACTCCTACGAGTCCAGGAAGGAATCCTTCCTCGAGCAGGACTCCTACATCGTCACCGAGAACAAATGATCTCTATTTCAATTTGCCTCCAACCGTCAGCATTCGAAGGGCGAAGATATCATGTAGGTGGCGCCGAACTGGACGTAGCTGAGGGCTATATTGGCAGCCACGCCAAGTACTCGCTCCGTCAGGAACCAACGATTATCATCAAGACTGGTTGGTCCTGTTCTGGTTCAGCCTTCTCACGAACTTCATGTGATGAAGGACAAAATGCCTCCCACACGAACGTGATCCCCAGGAAGAAGCCAGCCACCTATACGGTTATCTCATTGGTCGCGAAAGCCTAGCAGAGCGAGCCGAGTCCGCCGAAGATGACCTGGTATCCCACCGTTGCGCTCACCACGATCGGCTAGATCTCGAGGTAGAGCAGGCAGAAGATCATGGTGGTGCTTGATCCCACTCCGAAGACCCCTCCGTTGAAGCCTCCCAGGAAGCTCGCCAAGACGACCAGGACGTAGAACTTGGGCGAGTCCAGCTTGTACTCGTACTGATAGCGAATCCTCTTGTAGAATTCCATTTTCCTCCTGGTGAAGAAGTACATGTAGATGATGAAGGCGAGGAAGGCTGCAGTGAGGCAGGACATGCCGATGGCGTAATAGCTGCTGCAGATGGAGAAGGAGATGATTTTGCCCTGAGCCAAGAAGGATAAGGTTTAAAAGATGCCGAATATAACGCAGGTGGCCAGTATGTGGGGCACGTGATAGCTGGATTCATACAGTAACTGGTCCTCCAGCTATTTCTGGTAGGGATTCTATACAACTGCAGTTGCTTCTTCCCCTTGCTTCATATTTTATAGGATGCCTTTTTTCTGCTTCGCATCTTAACTTATTGATTTTTAATCTATCAGGCTTCGCTTTAGGGTGATTCTCTTCGTCTAGTTTTGGATGTCTGCTTCTACTTCAGTGATTTCAATCTCTCTCGCCTTCGCCAGTCCTGCTGACGCTCAGCAGCTCCTGCTTGCGGAAGTTGTAGAACCGGAGGAAGAACTTGACGCTAAAGGCTGCCAGGATGAAGATGATGAGGACGTCCGCGATGATCGGCGGGATGAACTTGTTACCAGCGCGCCAATGGTCGATCCGTAGAGCACGGAGGGGATGATCACCATCACGATGTTGAAGTCGACTGCAGAGGTGTCCTTGTTGGGGTGCCTGCGGACCAGCAGCGTGATGAAGTTGAAGAGAGCAGTGCCGACCGTCAGCGGATAGGTGAGGACGGTGGCTGCCGACTCGGTATAGTCGAGCAGGTCCATCAGGAACAGCACCTTAAACTCGCCGAAGGAGTTTCCAGAGGTATTGCAGATGGCGCTGGCGAAGGGGAAAGGCAGTAGATGAGGATGGGATAGAGGGTGAGCGGAAAGACAGGGTCATGCTCACAGTGGTTATTGGCGTCGCAGTAGTACTCGTAGGGCAATGCCCGTCCGACTCGCATACGATATACACCATAATTGTGTTAATGTCCTCAGCTATTTACTCGATTTTATTTCACATTTCCGGACAGCCAGGATTGGTCGTAATCCTCAACCGTTTATTACCAATGGCCTGCAATTCTTTTATTATTTTATCAGAAACGATGAGTGGATTTTACTTTGAACCTTTTGATCCGTTTCCAAACCAGCACCGAGAGGACACGCGCTCCAGCTTTGAAGTCTAGCCCCCAGCCTTAATAATCCTCAGTTCGCCATAAAACACACACATGCCGCTTCCTCCATAGTTGTTCCTCCGAGAAGCGGTGTCCTGCGCAAGAACCACAACCTAGCCAAGCAGTTGGTCATAACGATACGGCGGATGATGGACCAGCGCGTCAGATACGTGGGATCCAACCCCACTGCCAAGGAGATCATACGGAGGGTGTGGAGGATCTACTGCCAAAACAAAAAGTTTCTAAACAAATAAATCCTGATGGTGATGTTCAACCGCGACCCTCGCCGCAGCTGGTCCTAAAATACGGCTTCCATGATGTGATCTCTTCTTACCCGTAAGATTACAGGTGGGCCATGGCAGAACTAAAAGCATAAATCATGCGCACGATGACGCTGGCCAACATTCAGGAGTAGTTATCGCGGAGGAGAAGATTCAAAGACAGGAATAGGTGCTGCATTACATCGACAAGTTCGTTCAAGAGGAACTCCAGTTCGGCCCGATCACCTCCCGCCAAAACCCATAAAGCAGCCGACGGCAACCGGTCGCACTCCCGAGGACGGTGGAAGAGCACAGATACGTGAGTTCGATCATCGACGTTTCGGACGAAGTTTTCGCAGAGTGACGCTTCAACAAATGCAAACTCTGCCTGATTGCCAGATCAGACTATTTATACACTTCGACTGTCGGTAATGGGGAGCAAAACTTGGCTGATTCTCCTTGCAATGGGGTGTGACTTCGGCGGAAAAGATCCGATCCTAGAGTTTCCAGCACGAGCCGAGCGGGAATGATAGCGTTCTGAGCCGAGCTGGAACAGGAGCGTATCCAAAACGGAAATAGGGGGGTGGCAGTTATCTCGCCTCTAAATCGTTGGCTGCAGCTTCCAACCGCAAATGCCAACCGAGGAGCGCCTTCCCGAGGGCAAGGGCTTGAGTGGGGATATGGGTGGGCGGTCGGCTTGGCTGCGGGGGTGGGATAAGGCCCAAATTACTTGTCCTCCTTTATTTATAACCATTATTATAAAATTATTTAGACAACAAGGGATGGCCAGCCAGTCTACTTCCGAGGGAGCAAGCCAGCAGCAAGTCTACGGGTTCCTCTGCCAGCGCACCAACGTTTTTTACGCTTTCGAGTCCTTCGAGGACTACCAGCAGTTCCTGGTGTGGCTTTAGAGGGAAAACGCCAATACCGACCCCAGTGAGATGTAAAGCGAGGATTCCCGCGCCAGTGCCATGCCCAGCGAGTCTGAGCAGATGAGCGACTACTAGATGGCGACCGATGAAATTATGAGTGTTTTCTAAGATCCCCTCTTCTCGGACAAGGATCAGGAGATTCAGATGCAGGAGATCGATTTTTGACTCTTTTCTCCCCTACTTTTCTCGTGATATTTACATCTTATTTCCTGTATTTGCACCCAAACAACTTTATCACTCTTTATAACCTCCCCCAGAAATAAATCTATGCTTTTTCGGGTCGACGGCCGAAGGCGCAAAAGAGCCCGCCAAAGTCACACGGCAGGAGTGGCTAAGTGGATGGGTTGGGGTGGCTGCAGCCAGTGATGGTATAAATCCTCATTCGTGACTTTTTTGAAATGGGGGTAGTAACTGTTTTGCCGATTAGCTGTTGGAGCAATAATTGGAGCAAGAGGACCCGCTTGCCAACGGAGGAGGGACGAAGGAATGCAAATTATTAATGCTTACTGTTTATGATTATGTAATCCTCTTACCGTTCCACAAACTTCCAAGTATTCTATAATATCAAAGCCCTCCCAACCTCGATCGCAGCCATCTTCAATCCTCCCCCGCCTCCCGCATTTTCAATCATTTCCACCCCGCCTCCCCAATATTTTCGAGTATTTTTAATTCCCAGAAATGTGATGACTCCCTAAAAAACACCCTTAAAGCAGTGGTTTTTACCTGTTATAACACAATTGGACGGAGGGGAAGGCTTGCCCCCCCTGTGGTAATTTTGAAACTTCGCGAGCTTTCATAAATAGAGCTATTCTTCCAATTTTATCATCTTCCACATGGGGACCACCATCCGCCCTGTTTATTCAAGCACCGCCCAAATACAATATCACTACTGCAGGATTCGCCCACCAGGTCGGTTGGATATGCCTTGGAACTCATCTTCCAGTTGGTCTCCTCCGCCTCAATTAATGAAACTGACAAGACGAGGCAAACGACCAATGGATTCCTGATTATTTTTGCTTCACGATTACGGTGATAACTGTATGCTATGATCCTTCTGGGTGTGTGGGTGGGGGTGGGTGATTATAATCCTCGATATAATAGTTGATCTGATGCAGGAGGGAGAGAAGCACCTGTTGCAGCTGGTCTTCGCGAAGGAGAACGCGGAGCTGCAGTAGCTCAAGAAGAACCTGTCGCCCCACTGCAAATACTTCTTCAACATCCGCAGGAACATCACCATCGTCTACGACAAGTCCACCCTCTACGCAGTCCACAAGGAGTATCTCAAGGTCATCGACCTCGGCAAGCCCCACCCCATCACCGACCTCGCCTACAACTACGAAAAACACGTCGTCGCTTTCCTCACCCCCGAAGGACACCTCCACGCGCACTTCGCACAGACCAAAACGCAAATCGTCGTCAGGAAGGACCTCAAGCGGATGTTCGCGATGGAGTGGGCCTACTCCGCCAGCCAAACCGTCAACTTCTTCGTGGCGGAGGAACAGGGAGTGAGGCTGTACAAGCTGGACGAGGAGAAGAAGAGCATCAAGGAAGTGAAGCACATATCGGGCAAGTACCACTGCTTCCTTACGAGCCCTTAAGCGAATTCCTGGTGGGACTGCAGTACGGGGACTGCGACCTGGCCTACGTCTTCCACTTCGACCCGCAGCGCGCCAAGAACTGGTTCCGGTGCGGCGAGGTGGAGGTGAGCTTCACGGAGGACGAGGCGATGGCGCGGCGGATAAAGGCGAAGAAGAGCCTGGGGCTGGAGGGCAGCCGCATCAACAAGGAGGTGTTCCTGCAGCGGAAGGAGCTGGCGGAGGACTACTTCATCGACATCCAGCGCATCCAGGGCACGCCCTACATGTTCTTCTACTTCGCCAACGAGGGCAAGCTGCAGCTCACGCCCCTCCTCGAGTCCGAACGCAGGCAGGTCACTATCAAGCTGCCCAGCGACAGCCTCCCCAGCCTCAACGTCTTCGACAACATGCTGGTCGTCCACCTCAGGAACGAACGCATCTCCTTCATCTACGATATCAACCACACCAACTTCCAGGCCTTAGTCTCACCCTACCCGCTCGCCCACGAAAAACAGGAGCTCAACAGCAAACTCTACTCCTGCGAGTTCATCAACAAAAGAGTGATCCTGCCGACGGCCAGATCAGCAAGTGGAAAATCTCTCTGCCTGTCATCTACCACTACCTCAAGACTGAAATGCAGGTGTTTTAGTTCCTGCATCGCAGAAGCAACAGCAAAATGGAAGTATTAAGGTGGATGCGTGAGAACCTCTTCACCTTCAAGCACATAAGTCTTTCCAAAATGTGGAAGCTGCTCTTCGCCAAGATCGGCTCCTACCTCTACGATGAGAGCGAGACCATTTCGCTGATCGAGATTTACTCCAACCTGTTCTACACCCTCTCCATCGACCCCCTCGTCAACAGGAGCGCCCTTTGCGACATCCTCGTCGAGTGCATCCGCCAGGCCAACTGTAATTTCCCACCCACGCAGAATACCACCTCATATTCCCGACGAGTTTCAGGTGCTGGCCGCCGAGATGCTGCTCTCGACGGAAAAGTACGACCTGCTCACCTACCTCTGCCACCACGGGGTGGTGAACTGCGACCAGAAGATCTTCAAGCTCATCTTCGAGAAGGGCTTCAAGGAGACAACGACCTGCTGGTGACGCTCAGCATCGACCTCACCTTCCAGACCTGCCCGCCCAAGGAGGTCCTCCGCATGATCATGAAGACGCAGCGAGTCCGGGAGGGCAAGCGCTTCATCAGGAACTACTTCGACAAGATGGAAGCGCTCGACATCATGGAGGCAGCCAAGTACATCTCCGCTCCCGACCTCAAGAGGGAGTTTCTGGGATACGCCCGCCTCTTCATCCTGAAGAAGTATCCCAACGTGAATCCGATCTACTTGGACGAGCTGAAAGCAAGCTCGTCTCCTGAGCTCGCTGATATCTGTAGTAATATAGTAGTCAATCCGGAATGATGAATGCGATAATACCGCCATCAGAAAACCTGACTATCCTCCTCCTCTTCCTCCTCCGCCTTCTTCTTTTTGGGCGGCTTGGGAACGTCCACCCACACGAACTTCGGCTTCAGCTGGTTGAGCTCCTCGTCGGGAAGCCCTTTCTCCACCTTCCTGTCGGTTGACTTGTGGTCGACTGTTTCCTCCTCTTCGAAGGCTATCTGCTCCAACATGTGGATTGGCTTCCTCCCTCCGTCCTGGTTGTCCTCGGCCTCTGGATCCTTGGGCTAGTTCTGCTGCATGATGGCGTCCATGGTCTTCTTGTTGATGTAGACGTCGTTGAGCCAGGACCCCTCGTACTGGCGGGGGGCGGTATTTGGTATGTTTTTTCTTATAGTTGCGTTCCTTTTCGACGAGAGTGCCTTCGCCGTTCTTCCTGCCGTTGATGAAGCACCCCTCGTAGATGTAGTCGTTAGTCTCGTAGACGGCCTTCTTGTCGTAGTACTGCCCCTTCTTGAACTTCCCCACGTAGCTCACCTCCGTCTGCTTGAAGTAGATCTCACCGCTGCCGTGAGCCACGTTCTCGCTGATCTGCCCCTTGAACCTGTACTCGGTCGACTCGATAACGCCGTCCACCAGCCTTCCGTTCTCCCAGAGGCCCTTGTAGACTGCCTTCTTGATGCGGTCCTCGAAGAGGCCCTTTCCGTGGGCCTTGCCCATCTCGAAGCCGCCCTCGTACCTGCCGAACTAGTTGAGCAGGATGCCCTTGGCCCTCGGCAGGATGCGGTTGCTGTCGTCCTCCTCCAGCTCGCCCTCGAAGTAGATGTGCTCGGTGAGGATGGCTGTCAGTTTCTTCGCCAAGTAGTTGATGTAGTAGCCGTTTTTGTGCAGCTTCCACCCGGGCGTCCCAGATTACTGATAGTATTTCTAGAAGAGGTCGTGGCCCACCTCGTGGATGGTGTGCTTGAGCCCGTGGCCTAGCGTCAGCAGGATCACCTTGAAGGGGGCATTCACTTCGAACTGGTTTATGCGCTTCCTCTTCTAGTGCGGACCGATCATCTGCATCTTCTCGTAGGCGACCGGGTTCAGTCTGAGCGTTGAATGGAGGACAGTTTTGCAGGGCTCGAAGACAGTGCTGCCCTTCTCTTCCCTCTCCTCGAGCTTATCCTCATCCCTGTTGAGCTCTGACCGGAAAAGGTCGTTGTTGGATGAGCCATTCTCGTGTGGGACTGCAGTGCTCATCTGCAGCCTCTATTTGTATTATTGCGTCATCTCTGCAGGCGCGTCAGTTGTTTCGGTTCTGGTGTTCTGGCAGATCTCGCTTCCCATGGGGACGTCAAAGCAAATAAATAATAATCACCAAATCCAATTCGGAAATATGGCAAAAGGAAAAGATTAACGCTGAACAACGGATAAGATACCAAATTCAAAAGGTCTATCTTTTTGGGGATGGAAAAGGCTCAACAGTATAAAAAGCGAAATGTCTTTTATATACCTCTATGCTCCGCCGCCTCTCCACTCCTAAGTTAGTAGTAACTTGCAGAGGAGCGCTAGTTAGGCTATTCCGATAAGTGGGGATGGATATTTTCGATATCGATTTGTTGTGTATGGAAAATAATAAAAAGCCTGTAACCGGAGTCGAACCGGTGACCTCTTGCTTACTAGGCAAGTGCTCTACCAACTAAGCTATACAGGCTTGCCACCCATCACGCCCACCCCCCAGTCATAGGGCAACCACCACCGTATCCCTCACACAAAAACCATCAACTTTTCATCCATCGTCCATGAAACAGCAAAATAATAACCTTATATGCTACCATGGGCCAAATAAGCTAAAAACTAAGCGTAAAAGCGAGAAAGACATCCGTATCTTGGTAATATCCCTAATTGTGTAACGAAAAATATGATGATCGAGGCATTTCTTTGCACTAAAGCGTTGAGAAAGTGGCTAAAAGCTAGGTATAACATCACATAAAATGATTATTTAGCCGATAATTTGATTCAAAGTTTACATTTTTATTGGAGCTCAGAGGAAACCCATGCAGTAGATCCCTCCTTAGGACCTACCTCAGTACATGGCGCTCAGCCAATCGATGGGGGAGTGTACAAGGGCAAGTCTATCAACTATCCCGTTGCCTTTTTTCCATTCGTCACCAACAAGTCAAAGTATGAGCTTTACTGCAGTCTGCAGGCTGCTTGGCAACGCGTTCTCTTCCGGGTTGCCCAAGACCATGAGTTTTTGATATCCCTGCTCGATGGCTTGACCAAAGGAAATGATCTTCTCAAGGCCAATTTAGACATTGTGAAACAGTTGAAAGGCAGGCCCCTGCAGGAAGGAATTTGCGTGAACAGAATCGACTACTACTAGGACCTGACAGGACAGCCGAAACTCATCGAGTACAATTTACTATGCGTGGGCTTCCAGGCAAACAGCGCCAAGATCCAAAATATGAAGAAGACACGGTAGAAGGATCAAAACTATTTTGACAATCCCGTTGCCGGCAACTGCACGGAGGCCATCGTTTAGGTGGTGAAGCTGAAGAAGAAGGAAGGAATCGTGCTGATCGTGCTGATCGCTGATTACGACTTATCACAGAGAATCAATCGACTGGACGTAAGGGCTTTCCAGGAAGAGTTCGCCAAGAGGTCGGTAAAAACAGTGATCACTGACTACATAGAGATGGCGGATAA
Organism: Nymphaea colorata; assembly: GCF_008831285.2. NCBI lineage: Eukaryota > Viridiplantae > Streptophyta > Magnoliopsida > Nymphaeales > Nymphaeaceae > Nymphaea > Nymphaea colorata. The sequence goes on along the minus strand of NW_022204786.1, from coordinate 14,424 downwards.
ACTGTCCATAAAGCAAAACGGAGATCTTTACTTCGGAGATGAGAAAGTGGCGGTGGTCTACAACAGGATCACTTTTCGACTCTCTGACTACGTCTACGGAGAAGACTACGATATTACCAGATCGTGGAAGGCCAAATAGATGATTTGCAGCAGTAACGCCTTGTCGATTCCCCCCATCGAATTCTAACTGGTCAACATGAAACGAGTCCAGACTGAGCTCGCCAAACCGGAAGTAATTAGGAGGTACGCATCCGAAGAGGATGCTAGCTTGCTCCTTAAGACGAGAGTGGGCGAATGGGACTTCGACTCAATTACAGAAGAATAGCTTTAGGTTTTGAGAGGAGCCGTGCAGGCCAATCCCAACAACTACATCCTCAAGCCCAACATGGAGGGAGGCGGAAACAACCTCTTCGGTGAATAGGCCCTCGAAAAGATGCGAGAAGGGCGGTAGGTGCTTCGCTCCTACATTTTGATGGAGATGATCCAAACCAAATCGGGAAGGAACATCCTGGTGGACGGCGAAAAGCTATTCGATGGTGAGTGCGAGTACGAGGTGGGCATCTTTGGCACCCTTACCTGGCTGGAAGGAAAGATAATTCGAAACAACAGTGATGGGTTTTTGGTATAGGCGAAGCCTTCCGATATTAAGGAGGGAGGAATCATGAATGGAAGTGCAGCCATCGTGTCCTGGAAACTTCATGATATCTGAAGAAGCTTTTATCTTTGATAATCATAATAAGATAAGCCATCGCATTTTCTATTTTTTTTTCCCTTTTCTTATTATGACGAACATAAGATGAATAACAAGATGAAGAGAGTAAGCATATAAAGCGAATTTAATATAATAAACAATCGTCTTTGGGCATCTTGAGGCAATGATTACCGGCAGAAAGATATTATATATGTAATTGACTCAAGATTTCGATCCAAAGCAGCAACGCGCCTTCTTTTAGCTTCTGAGGACAAGCCAGGCGATGGGACTGCTGAAGTGGGTTGGCCAGGGCAAGTTCTAGGCCTTCAAAGTCGCCTTCCACCCCTTCCTCAGCACAGCTGACTATCACAGATATCTTGGAGAACTGCACTAAGCTTGGCATAGAGTGCTTTGGAAGGTTGCACAAGATAGACAGTTCCTCATTGGACTCTTTTAAGGGATCGCATCACAGGATGTGCTGCTGAATGGAGTGCTGAAGATAGTGAAGAAACGGAGTCCTGATGCCCTGAGAGAGGGTGTGTGTCTGGATCGCATCGACTACTACAACGACTAAGCTGGCCAGCCAAAGCTAACTGAATTCAACTTGCAATGCGTGGGCATGATGTCCCACATGTAGCGTTTCCAGGATGCCAAACGATTATTAGACGGCCCCCAAGGCTACGTCAGCAGTCCATCGATCCTCAATTTCACGCAAACCGTGAGATAGTTGGCGGATTTGAAGAAGATAGAAGGAGTGGTGCTCTTCGTGATCGATGCTGATGTGAAACTGGAAGGCAATGCCAACTATCTCGACCAGGGAAGGCTGGAAGTGGAGTTTAGATTACGGGGATTCAGAGTAATCAGGACCAACCTCAAGGAAATGAGTGAAGAATTGGCATTGAAGGAAAACGGAGATCTCTACTTTGCTGAAGAGAAAGTAGCAGTTGTGTACATGAGAGGAGTCTATAGGGCCAGTCACTACATCTTCGGATAGGGATACGATATCGAGAGATCGTGGCAGGCGAGGGAAAAAGTAGCCCTCAGCAATGCCATCTCCATCCCTCCCATTGAGTTTTAACTGGTCAACCAGAAACGAGTCCAAACCGAGCTCGGCAAGCTTGACGTCCTTAGGAGATACGCCTCAGAGGAAGACATTGAATTGATCATGAAGACGAGAGTGAATGAATGGGAATTCGACACCATTACGCAGGAAGATCTTGCTGCTCTAACTGCCAAAGTGGAGGCCGATCCTTCAGCTTATCTCCTCAAGCCGAACATGGAAGGAGGTGGAAACAACCTCTTCGGATAAGACGTAGTCAAGACGTTGAAGGGAGACCGCCAGACACTTCGTTCCTACATCCTGATGGAAAAGATAAGGACGAAACCGATCGCGAATGTCATAATAGACGGTCACAAATATCGAGTCCAAGATTGCGAATACGAGATTTCTCGCTACGGTAGTCTGAGCTGGTTCGATGGTAAAATAGTCCACAACCAAGCAGATGGCTTTTTGATCAGAGCTAAGCCTCCCACCGCCAACGAGGGCGGCATTATGGCTGGAATTGGCTCGATTGTCACCTGGAAAGTAACATAATGATTGCCATCAAGCAAAGATATCAAATAGCCTAACATCACAATCATTATCATAATCTTATCAATAGATATCTATATATGCAAGGCCAGGATGAGCCTACTACTGAGCAGGTCAGGAACCTAACAGAGCTGAGCTTGGCACTGGGAGTCAGCAAAAAGAAGACAGAGGACGAACTGGCTCCAGTAAAGCTGGCTTTCCACCCCTATTCGACAACCAAGGCGGCCTACGTGCAGCTGCAGGAAGTCTCGCAAGTGTGGCAGAAACTGGTCTTCAGTGCTTCTCGCAACCAGCAGCTGATCGACAGGGTGTATGAACAGATCAAGGAAACCGATGAAATGGTCAGCCAACTCATGCGCATCCGCAGTCTCAGAAAGAACAATAACGACGACGGACTAGTCCTTACAAGATCTGATTTCTTCATTTCTGAAGACGGAGAGCCGAAGATCATCGAGTACAACCTCACCTCCGTCTCCATGTCAGCTCATACTGAGAACTTCCAGAAGGCCAAGCGACTCTCAGACATGAAAAATGCGCATAAATACGTGAAGAGCCAGCCGAACCAACGCCTTGCTTAGTAGATCTACCAGCTATACCAAAGGAGGAAGCTCGATGGGATTTTCCTGATGCTGGTGAGTCCCACTGAGTTCAACATCATAGAGCAAAGGCTTTTGGAAGTGAGACTGCTGGAATTCGGGATCAAGGTGGTCAGGATGACGCTATACGAAGTGGGAAGCAAGCTAAAACTGGACCAGGAGGGAAATTTAAAACTCAATGGGGAAGGAATTGCTGTGGCATACTACCGAACAGGCTATCAGCTGTCCGACTATCAGCAAGACCCCTCTCTTTCTTGGAAGGCAAGGGAAACAATAGAGATCAGCAACGCCATCAAGATACCCAATGTGACATTCGACCTGATGAACCAAAAGAGAATGCAGGTGGAGCTATCGAAAGAATCAGTATACTCACAATACCTATCCCCCGATTAGATTCTCCTACTGAAGAAGTCGCTTGTGCCTGTGTGGGAATTCGATCATATGTCCCAATAGGAATTTGCCCAGCTTATTGAATCTGTGGAGAAGAATGGAAAATAGTATGTGCTAAAGCCGAACTTGGAAGGAGGAGGGCACAACATCTACGGATAGGATGCCATTAAGCGACTCAAGCTGATGAACGCTGAAGAAAGGAAAAAGTTCATCCTTATGTAGAAGATAGTGACTAAGCCACTTTTAAATGTGCTGGTAAGCGGCTCTCAGCATGTAAGCACCAAGTGCATATACGAAGTATCCCAGTACGGGATCCTCGCTAATGAGGGTGACCAGCTTCTCAAATCATAATGCTGTGGGTTTTTAATTAGAATAAAGCCTTAGAACGTCAACGAGGGAGGCATCATGGCAGGAGTAGGCTCCATATGTTCATGGATGCTCTCAGACCAGTAGTGATGTGCAAAATGTCCATATACTCTATAAATTTTATGACGATTTAAAGAATAATGCAATATTTTCAAAAGATTATATGGAGAAGAATGATTCTTAAATAATTTGAATACGATGACGACAAGGAACTTCGTGGACATATTAAAACTGAGCAGAGAAGATGAATCTTGCATATTTGTGGATAAAACCCAATTCATTCCCAAGCTTATAAACGATAGCCGCTTTCCGAGATGCTTTGTTCGGCCGAGAGGCTTTGGAAAAACATTTACAATGTCAATGCTAGAAGCCTTTTGCCAGCCAGAATACTAGATCCGACTTCATTACACGAAAGATGGGCAATAATAATATGAATTAAATCCCAAGTACCATAAAAATTCTAATACTGGATATTTCACAGGCGAGGGCGGCTATAAGGCTCTTCACATATGCAATAAAAAATACTCCAAATTCTTTTAGAAGTACCACGCCAATCTTCCTGTCCTCTTCATTTCCTTCCGCCAGCTCAAAGGCGACACAATGGAAGATTGCGTGCAATCATTAAAGCTATATATCAGATCGGTTTTCCAATAACACCGATACTTGGCAGTTAGAAAGATGCTATCTCTTCTTCGATTTAGGAGCTAATATGAGTAAGATAGGCCATACATTTATAACATCTTATCGAGTGATGAATGTAAAGAAGCCAAAATCGACTCTATTTATAACTACTTGATCCCTAAAATGAAAAATTAGTTTGGCCTAAAACTATTTAGGAAAATAGACGTCTAACTAGGTTAGAATATGAGCCTTATCGAGCTTACAGTGAGTCTTCGTGAGCTTGCTCAACTTATGTGCCGTTTCTTTGCCAAAAATTAAAAAGAAGGTTAAAATTCTTGGGCAAGTGACAGGGTTTTAGTCCTAGTTGATGACTTTGATGTGTGTATCTTTCGTCTAATCATGAAATATATCGAGTAGCAAAGCTCCAAAACGCAAAATAAAACCATCACAACAGAGTTCATAGTAAATGCAGCTGACCTTCTCTCAGATACCATAGGCTCACTTGCAAAAGACGTTGCAGATATAATACACAATTGCCTTATAACAGGCGTTGCTGAAACATTGTTCACCTACAATTAACGTATTATTGATATTTTTCTTTCAAATGCCTTAGGAGGAAACTAATAGCAAGATCTTTTCGGCTTTTCTGAAGAATAAATATCGAAATCAGTACTTCAAATAATCAAAAGAAATAAAATGAACCAAGCAGTGCATAGCTAGATAATGGAAATCATAAAATCAAATTACGGTGGCTACGGAACAAGTTAAAAAACGCTTTATAATCCTTACAGTTCAGCCAAATTTCTCAAAGCACTTGCTCAATCAGATGGCCAAAAGATTCCTTTTGCTGATAGATTTTGGCTGAAATCTGAGGAGCTTAATATAATAAAATCATTCAATTTAACTGAATCCACCTATTAGAACCTGTCCTCACTTACTCTATAGGATCCACTTAATAAAAAGCAACTTTTCTTCGACTACAGAAGATGGGGTTTAACGGGTTTTATTTGGTATTTCAAAGTCGATACTCCGTTTGGAGACAGTCTTTTGTTTTTCCTACTAGTAAGATTGGGATATTTGGTCTAAATAGTCACATAAAACTATCTATCAGGATTTAGAATCCCCAATAAAGAAGTTTATGAATAATTTCAGAGTAAACTTCATTAAAGTTGGCTCGAAAGGGACCGTAAGGAAGATCGGATTTTACCATCATTAGAGAAGAAAACAAAAGATTACAGCAAAAATCACCAGCCTCCACAATAGAGAATGAAAAAGGTAAAACCTTCATTTAAGAACCAGCAAACAAAAAGAAGATATGAGGATGAAACTGACTAATAGTAAAATTATGAATGCATAACAATATATGAACAACCAAAGAGGAATCAAACCGTTCGGATCACTGAAGATGGTCTTAAGCTGATGAACGTTTCCCCAATAAAAAGATTGTCTAGAAAAAAGTAACAACGCCGTAAAGAAATCAGAACTGATTTCCATGAAAGATACAAATTGAGACGCAGAACGATTAAATTGAAACTAGACGAATAATAAGAAAAAAATAAAACCAGCATCAAAAAAAGAAGTAAAAGCCAGCATCGAAAATCGAGTAAAAGCCAAAATAAATAATGATTATCATATTGTCGATCTTGATATTGATGAAGAGACTATAAGAAGCAAAGTAATATCATCCATTTTTGCGACCTTGAATGCTGGTATTGACGGATCCATCTCCTTTCCCACCAGTTGGCTCTTTTTTCGAAATGCCTTCCAGTTTCTCCTGGTTTCTTATCATCGTTCCCTGGAAGGACTGCATGCTAGCAAGCAATTTTTTACTAAATCCATAAACGCGTACGTATTCATCTTCTGCTAGGTTGGAGGAGAGGATTGCTCGAGACTGCCCTGCTTGCGTAGCTGCAATCCTTCCTGCTCTTTGGAGTTGGTGTCTAGCTGGTTAGCCGATTTGGTCATGGCTATGTGCTTCTGGTGGGAGTTTTTATTGGCCATGAGAAGGTAAAAGTCGATTTGCTGGTGGTCGATGGGCTATAGGGTGAGGATTCCGCTGAGGAACTTCCACTCGTTGAGGATGATGTGGTCAGAAGGAAGGCAAGGAATGACTCCGTTCTACATGAATGCCTTAAAGGCATCCACCAGCTTCTTCTCATTCTTCATTACTATGTGATTTTAAATTATAAACAATAAAGGCAGCATTTGTCATCCTAATGTCAGCAGAAACCGCAAAGAGCATCCATTCCGATTAAAGTCGACCACGAAAATGGATATCTATAACTTTTTCAGCTAAGATAGCAGAAGAAAACAATGCTCTATCTTAAGAATCATGAAAATTACTCGATAACTTAATTACTCATACTTTTATAATAGCATAAATTTATCAATCATCTTTCTTATTTGTCTTGAGGATGCCATTCATTTTGTGGGAACTGTTGATTCTAATGATTTTTTTCTTCTTCTGGTTTTTATGCTTGCGATATTCCAATCCTTTTTCTCTAAAATATGTTATTTAGCTATTTTTTTCTAGTGGTTTTACGGTCTCTTTATCTTTTACTTTCCAGATACGATGAGGATGAATATTAGCCTTGGATTAAAAAATTAGCATATTTACTTGGTGGCGTTTAATTCTGGCAAGTGGACGAAAGACCAGGCAATTTGAAAAAAAAATCTTTGTTTTCAGATCCAAGGCATATATCCATTTTCTATAAAAAGTGCTTGCCTACTTCTTACTGGTCTTTGAAGGTTTCTTCTGCTTAAATATTTTAAATTAGATATAGCTATTAGCAAGCTGATTAAACGGATGAAAGCTTTATCTCTTTTTCCACCGAAAATTCATCGTAAATTGAAAGCCATGACTATTTTTAGCTTTCTCTTTCACAACCACGAGGCAATTCCTTTACTTTATTCAATTAAAAATCTATTAATTCATCTAAAGACACGAATTAATGCAACTAAAGCAGCTTATTCCATACATCTGGACCTTTGTTCAAAAACTATGTGCGAATGATAGCATCAGAAGCACCGGGATTGTACGTATTATTCATCGCTTTTTTTAAATTTGAAGTGGAAAAATATCTTCGTATATCTAAGATCTTTTCTCTGGGGATTTTATACTGCTTGAGGTCGACATTCCACTTGAAATTATTATCCAACCAAAAGACGATGCCTCGCAAGATGACATAGCAATACTTAGTATCTTATGCATTTGAGCAAGCGAGCAAGTAATCATTAATCAAGCATTGCCATAGGGCTTAATTGCATCTAACAATAGTGTTCTCAGGAACTCTACTCTTCTAGACCTTATATTAGTGTATAACGACTGTCGTTTATTAGCCTCTCCCTTCATAAGCTTTAGGCAAAAAGACTGTATCTATTTTTTTTCTTTGTACTCCAAATTACATACGAGACTTGCACAAAAAATCTTTAGTTACGAGTCCGAGCTTCATTATTCCATATATTCCGCTGGCAAAATCTGCCTAAGACTGGTCTCCTTAATAATAATTTAAAAAATCGTCTCTCAAGACTTAGAGAAAAGACTTTTAGTCATAGAAGTTTTCACTCAATCTACTTACGATGTTCAGTGGCTAAGATTTTAAGCCTATAAGCAATTTGATCCAACTTGTCAAGGCCTCTAGGTGAAATTGCTACTCAATTTCCTTGTTGGGTATCCGTAGACCTTTAAAAACACCTTTTTTCATAATAGGCGTCAGAAACCCGCATCTACTAAGCAAGAAGAACAAAATTTTATCAGAAATAATTCTCTTTTTGTGATTTTATTCATCTTTTTATTTGTATTGGCTTAGTAGTTAGCTCAAAAATCCTTCAGCATCCCACGTTTAGAAACTATAGCGTATTTCAAAATCGACTGAAAGCAAAGGATTTTTCACTGTAATTTAAGAAAGTTTTTAATAGGTTTATTGTTTAATTGGTACGGATTTTAAAAGTTCGTTTATACTGCTTTGCCTCCAAAAGCTTTTAACAGGAGGCAGGTGTTTAAGATTAGTATTATTAAGTATTGCGAGTAAATGTTTCATTGTACTCCAAGGGTTAAAGACATTTTATGTCAGCCCATAGCCACTAACATTTTACTAAAGCTGCCTCATGATCTTTTTTGCCATCGTACTATTCATCATTTTTTTTATTACAATTTAGTCTATTAGTTTCTCCACCTCCTTCTTTGTGAAGCCAAAAGAAGAGTCAAAAGTAGCGTTTTTCCTAACGCAATTACCTCGATTGTGTTGAAGCCACTTCCACTGGAGCCTTTTTTACTTATTAGTTAACAAACACCAAACATACCAATTTTATAGACGTACTGAGCTTTATCCTTTGCAAATTTGGCCAATATTTGGGTAAGAAGCTTTGCCGCGTCTTAAATTAGATCTCTATCCCTCTTATTCTCTTATCTTGTGCACGAAGAGAAGTTATTCACATACTCTGTAACTTTTGCAAATATTCCTGCATCATATTAGTCAACCAAGACAATTACTTTTTTATTGTAAAAATCGTGCATCAACATGACTAGCGAAAGCACACTTTACCGTAGGTCTTCGAGGCTAATTTAATTTGTAAGTTTTTTTTGAAAGTAATAGAATATTCTAAGCTTGTCGGCTGGTAAGATGATTTGGCTTTTGATTTTCTATCTTATCCAAAATTGCTCATACAAAAATTAAATTTTCTTGCTGAGAGGCAAATGGGACTTAAAAACGTTTTAAACAAAGGTAATTTCGTCCTTAAATTCAATTTGGGAAAGTCTGAATCTATCAATGACTCCTGAAACAGCTAGATAGGTATACTGCTAATACACCCTAGACATAAAAATTTTCATGTCGTTTTCAAATGTTTAAAGATTATGGCACACATCCCGAAACGAAATATTGATTACTGGATACTTTCCTTGGTTTTCTTGGAAAAATTTCTAATTTTCAGCTATTTGGAGTCTTTAATAATGGTAAACTCTTATATCCCCTTATCTTTACTCCTCAAGTATTCCGCCTTGGAACAAAATTGCCTTACTATTTGAGGTATACTTTGGAACGAGGTTGTTTTGCTCTAGCTTGTATTATACAGCGAGAAAAGAGTTCAACATTGAAAGATTAAATGATTTACCGAAGCGCCTTGGCCTTATAAAGAGGAGTGCGGACTATCCGCATTCCATAAATTATTGAATAAATTTAGTCTTGTCGACGAATAGATCCTTTCCGTGAAAGCGCTTCTCTAGGACTGACTCGAAGTCTTACATGAGTTGCCAATGCAATAGCAAAATTCAAATTAATTATAATCATATATTCTTAAGACGACTAACTTCAGTCAGGATTCTTTAGTCAAGGATAAAAAAAATCCCACAAGAAGTTCAATGAGCTCATGGACGATTTATTGAGATAATAAATGTTTTTTGGTAAGTACAAAATATTAAGAAATAACGGTCTGCTTCCCAAAATCGATCCTGCCAAGCCGCAAAGCCTCCTGACCAGCTACTGCCTGATCAGCGATAAAAACCACCATCAGTACAGCATCCAGTGCAGTCCCTCCGACAAAAATATGCTGATCCTCTTCAACGAAAAGGAGTATATGCATCGCAAGTCCTCTTTCGTCGCCACCCAAACCACTCCTCCAGAAGTATCGATCCCTTCAACTAAGATACTCACGCAAATGGGAACGCTGTACCCCAAGAATAACCACACCTTGACCATATTCGTGGCGAACAACCCGCAACAGTGCGACCGATTGCTGCTTGGGTAGGACTCCCAAGCCTCCAAAGGCAAATAATTTGCAAATTCACTCATAGATAGAGCATACAAGCACATAGTCAGCAACAGGCAATAGGGAAGCTCCATCGAGCTCTCAATCATGGGGATCGAAAACGAAAATTCACTCACAGATTAACTCAATTTCGAATGGTTGGACGATCACGACGTGCGGGAAGAAGAAACGCCCCTAAGGTCCGTCATTAAGAACAAGCGAAAAGTAAAGATAATTAAAAACAAATAAGAGAATAACTTTTACACGGAGAACTTGTCACCGGTGAAGATATAGTCAGAGAAAAAACTCACATAAATACTTCAAAAGTACAGAGAAGTGAAAAGCCACCTTTAGAATTGGATCATCAGCACAGAATACACTGAATACTATCTCCTAGGAGAGCTCTACCACTTGGCAGAGACTAAACCGTCCTAAACTCCCAACCAAGCAAAGATAACAATCCAAAGCCATTACATACTGAGAGTAAACCAATACATCCGCACAACTTCTCCCCTCATGATGAGGCTGGGCATCAACTTGAGGAGGATGTAGGGCGAGCACGGCAAGACGATGGAAATGCATGAGAGCAAATTGTTCAAATTGCTCTCAGAGTGCTTCGCCAGCAAGCCGAACAAGAATAAATAATACCACTATCATCTGTTCCTGCAGGTGGGTGAATACTCAACACTCAAGGAATAGTATCTGTGTCTTGTCCCGACTTCATAGTAGCCCAAATCCAAACTTCCAACCTTTCCAGCATCCTCCAATCCTAGTTTTTCTACACAAAGCAAATAATGGAATACCCTGAACTCCACTCCATGATCACCAACCTCATTTCAGGACAAAAATCAACAAAAGCCAACTAGTCTTTCCTGCCTTAAATATCCGGCCTCCTGAAGGCAAGACTGAAGACGAAATCCTACGTCTGTGATACTTACAGCTCGCAGGAAAAGAGAATAAATAAATACCGCCATCTTGCAACAGAGGAGAGCTACGATCGGTCCCAAATGGATCTATAGGAATTGGTAAACGAAGCAGCCAAGATATACAGAATCCCTACGCCTAAGAAGGGCCCCACTCCATTCCTAAATGAAAACCTGCCCCAAGTCAAGAAGAAACCTCGAAGGGAAATGCGAGCAAGCCTATTCTAGAGATCCACCGACCTCGAGAAGGAGAAAGAGACCAACTTCTAAAAAAGAAGGAAATAGACGAACCAGTAGAGCAGCAAAAAGGAGCTGCAGAAGAGCAAGTTCTACGAAGATACAAAGGAGTGGCTGGGACTAATCTACGGCAAGAACAGCAGCAAGAAACTGCAATCCAGTAAGCGGATGCACAAATTCGACGAGACCACCAACGTCCTCATCAAGTAGATGCTGAGCAAGGAGATGAACTTTCCCGAAAAGTAAGATATGGACGAAATCATTGATCGTCTTTGATCATTTTCATCTCATACGAGTAGCGCTTAAATAATGCATGAATATCAATCTCAAGGCCTTTCCTCCAGGGACTTCAGATAATCATTGAACTTGTTCTCCCACTTGTTCTCCAGCTCCACGATCCGCTTCTCCAGCTACAGCTCCATCTCTTTCTTCATGTTCTCCGCCTGGCCCTCCAGACGCAGCAGCTTCTGCTCGATGCGGGACTGCCAACCGATCCACATGCCCTCCTCCTCATCGCGGTTGCACTTCACCAGCGGCAGCACCTTCTCCTGCAGTTCTCTGACCTTGCGCATGGCGCTCTACTGCCTGCGCCGTTCCTCCTCCTTGCGGGAGCTGAGGATGGACCTAATGCGGCTGTCCTCCTCGCCATTGGCCTCGTAGTTGGCTTCGGGGGCGCCCTTGTTGGTGTAGTAGGAGGGCGTGCGGTTGGATCGTTTTTCGGAGGAGAGACTGATCTAATGCGGGATGTAGCTCTTCCAGTGGCCGGGAGTGTAGGAACTGACCTTGCTGAGCTCCTGCTGGCGAGTGGCTGACTCCTCCCGACCGATCTTCTGCTGTCTCGACTGGAATTTATAGGCGTCTTGACGCATATTCAAAGATTATATTTACTTACCATCGGACCATTTCAATTGAGCTGCCATAAGGGAAACAATAGAATGACTATGCTTGAGCATTTATGGTACAGTTATAGATCAGATTGGACTGTTCAATTTGGCGATTTATTTCAATCTTTTGTACTCTCCCTTATACTTTTCGCACATCTTGTTGAGTCTTTCGTTTTCGCCCTCGAGGAAGGCGACCTGCTCCTTGAGTATTTCGTTCTGCTTGAGGTTGTAGTCGTCCATTTCCATGCTGAGGTGCTGGCTGCGGTTGAGAGCGTCGTTGCTCCTGCGCGTGTAGCTGATCTCCTCGTTGAGCTCCGCCATCTTCTTCTCCAGCTTCAGCTTGGTGCGCTCGTGCTCCTCCTTCTACTTCTTCAGCTACAACGCCAGCACCTCCGACTTGAGACGCAGGTTCTCCTTCTCCTTCTAGATGTGGGCAACCAACTCCTTCAGGCGGTTGATTTCCTTGTTGGCTTAGTGGTTGAACTCGGGATTTTCGTTCTTGTTGTTGAGCAGAAGCGAATCCTCCCTGATATCCTTCAGCAGCTCTTCCGGATGCTTGGACCTTTCCTTCTCCTGGTAGGCGCTCTTCAGCTTCCTGTACTACTCCTTAAGGACGGCGTATTTCTTTTCGAGAGTGAGCTTTTCCTCGATAACTTTGCTGGTGGAGATTTCCAGTGCGGACATGTTGTGCTTGGACATGCTCTGGTTGACCTCATTGGAGTCAATCACCACTGACCTGCTCCCCTTCTCGTACCTCTCCAGCTCCTCCTGCAGCTTGTCTATCTTCTGCAGCGACCTGTTGAGCTTCTGCTCGAGCATTTCCTTCTACTTATCGTTGTTTTTATCGTTTTTAGGTAGGTTGCCCTCTTCCAATAGCATCTCCTCGTCGGCTGACAAGTTGTTGAGGATGTGCTCGTAATTCTCCTGCCGCAGTTCTGCGAAGGGCTCCTTCTTCTTGATGAAGGGGTTGGAGGGATTTCTCTGGAGGGTCTGCATCTTGTTATAGTTGATCTGTATGTCCTTGAAATCCTTGTCCAAGTTCTCCCTGATGAACTCCTTGAGGCGGTTGTTCTCGTCCTCGATGCGGAGGTACTTGTGGGCGATGGCCTGGTCCTTCTTCTGCTCGAAGTCGACGAAGCTCTCCTCGAACTGCTCCCTGTTCTTGAACTTGCCCTCGATGAGCTTGGTGTAGGAACTGATGATGTCCTCGATCTCCTGCTCCAACTTGCAAGTCTACTAGTAGTAGGTGTGCTTCTCCTCCTGCTGGCGCTTGGTGATGTTGAACAGCCTCAGCAGGTCCGCCTTCAGCGACTCTATCTGCAGGACGTAGTTGAGGTTGGAGCTGTCAATCTCCAGCTTCTCTATCTTGTTGATGACGGTGCTGTTCTTGAGCTCCTTCTTGGCATTGAATCCCTTCATGATGAACAGCAGCTCGTCCTTGTTCTTCCGGTTGAGGAACTTGAGGTTGAGCGTGAGCTAGTTTCGCGAGTTGTCCTCCTTGCTCAGCGTCACGTCCTTGAACAACTCCATCATGAACTTCAGAGTCTCGCTCTCGAACTTCTGACTGAAGACGATACTGATCCTCGTGGGATCCTTGGGGAAGGTATTGAAGAGGGGCTCTCCCAAGCAGTAGTAGAACCTGTATTGGGCGCTGGAGTTGCAGTGGGCGAGATGCATGTAGTCGTCAGTGATGGTGAAGATGCACTGCTTGCTGACCTCCCCGTGGAAGATATCCACGCTGAACTTGGCCTCCCCCACCGAAATCGCGCTCTCTATCGTCTAGCGCAGCAGAATGTCCAGCTAGACCGGCCCGTACTTGAGAGTGGCAGTGCCCGCCAACTGGGGGTCCGTGCTCTTAGTAGATAACGATTTACTGTCACCTCCACCTGGATGGTGCATCCCACGTCGGAAGGCTCGCACATGAAGGTGTTGCCCTTGAACTCTTCGACCTCGGTGACGAGGCCGTTCTTGATGCGGTGCCACTTGAAGAGGCAGGGAACGATGGCTTCCTCCTCGCGGGATGCGTAGACTGAGAGGGCGAGCATGGTCGAGGAGTCGATCCTTTCGGGGGTGTGCTTGACGTAGAACTTGTAGGAGTTGAAGTTGTCGGCGAGCTTGCCCGCCTGCTTAGAGATCCAGTCGACCACCTGCATTACCTTTGCCTATAATGATGGAAACTAATAGCTCAATTATATCATCAGTCTGGATATACTGATAGAAGATAGAACGCAATCATTATTAATGCATAAGGGTGTGTCTGTGGTGATGGGCCAAAGGAGCTGCCATTTTTGGGATAATCAAGATTTGTTTCTTCTTAAAATTATAATGATATGATCGAAATTGATGATGGATTATGCATCACTAGATTCTTAAATGGAAT
>NW_022204785.1:0-37988 GCF_008831285.2 Nymphaea colorata | reverse complement strand
TTAGCATTAGATACATTGCTCTCAGGTGCGGACAAGCATTTTGTGCTTAAATAGCTATTGATGTATATATCCTCAGACAATGAAAGCTGCTCTTCATTGACCTTATATCTATGCCTACTTCTATCGCTCTCTGCATTAGATGAATTGTTGCTTTGCAATTTCTGTTGTTTCTGGTCGTGATCAACATTTTTATCCTCCTCTCCAGAAATAAATGATCCATCTGAAGTGCTCCTTTTATGCTTTAAAAGAGGTCCTTCTCTACCTAGATCGGGAAAATTTTTGCATGCATTAACCTTAGTCCCTGAACCTGCAGAAGTATCATCCTTAATGTGTGAAAGCATTCCAAGATTCAACTCTTGATGACCGAAACCAATCAGAAATAACTTATCAGAGTTGGTGGTTGATGGAAATTCCAAAGAATTCATTATGTGTAGTTTGTTGACAAGATATGAAGCCATGTGGCTTTTTTCTACTGAACTTGATTGAAAGGCTCCTGAAGTATCACAACCATTTTCCTCAGATTTGCATGCTTCGTTCATGTGAAGGACTTTTGGACTCTTTGCACTAGAAGTTGATCCTTCCTTTGAAGGATATTTCAGTGCATTGCATTTCCTGTTTTCCACTTCTGAAGAAAGGCCATCAGTTGCAACTGAGTCAACTGAATGCTCACCCAAGAATCCAACTTCAGGCTCTAACTTACTGCAATCTCTGATTGTGTGGTGGCAAGAGTTCCAAAGCATGTTTCCCCCGATTTGGTGAAACTACTGCAACTTGTTTCTGGCTTCAAACAAGATGAGTTCTCAGGTGTTGTCATGGATAAACCATCAATGGACAACTTTCCAGTTGCCCAGTCTATAGAGCGGTCAGGTTTCCTTCTAAAGCTTTTACAACGGTATGCAATTCATCCAAATCATAATGGAAGAGGAAATATCTTTTTCTTGGACTATATTAGCAGAGTAGCTTTGCATGCTCTAAGCATGAGAAGCGGTTCCGTGAACATTCACAACCAATTGCTGAGAGATGTTAATCACAAAAACATAAAAAGCAATCTTGATCATCAATCAAATCAAAGTTTGCATGCATTCTTCTGGCTTCAAAAGGTTTAGGAAGTTTCTCTCTCCTCATTTGCTCCATCTATACCTGTGCCTAAAAGAGTAATAACTAAAACTGTTACAACTCACAATGATGAATAAGTAACTTCAAGTAGCTAAAATATGTAATGCATAAATATATGATTACTTTAACTGCTTTTGTAAGAATTTCATCCTTCCTGCATGCACTTTCCCATCTCAGGCTTTCTTTGTAGCATTCCTTGAGTAGCAGCCGCCTCCAAGGACCCTACTCTGTTAGCGGCACCGAGTAGCAATTTATCATGTGACATCGATGTTTTATGACACTATTCGTGGTAAAGTTTGACTGCGCTTTGGCCATGTGGCAACCAATAATTGGAGCAACATTGACTGCCTTAGTACAGTTGAAACCATAGTTAAATCCTGAATGGTATGCCCTAGGGAAAATAAGAACAAACTCACTAGCATGCTGAACAGTATGATAAATGGAGACCCCTTCAGATTTTAAAACTGATGGTGACAGTTGTGTGCACTGTAGCTAAATGAGTTGTTAAAGATTAATGTTCAACCAAAAGCAAAAATAATAAACTTGAAAGCAGATTGAACCACTACAAAATGATCGATACCTCTTGGATCATGAAGTATGTGCATTATCAAAACCTAAAAATGATAATCAACAGAACCAACTTCAGCTGGATTTATCCAAATGTAGACCAAATAAAAAAAAAAGTCACAAAATTCTATAGAAAAAAGTATAAAGCAGAGCTAATTCTAAGCTTTGCTTTGACATTAAAAAATGAAAAAAGAAAAACAAATAGGGGTTATCTTCTGTTCAGCTTTCTTGTGCACAAAAGTAAATAAAATCATGTAGTGGGAAGAAAATGACAATAAGTTCAAACTTTAGCAAGCCAACCAACTTAGTTTGTCTAAAAGCAAAATGGCCATAAAAATATTTACAATGTCCATCTTGCTACTACTTGTAATAATCATGTCATTGACATATATAAAAGAAGAATGACTATACCTAAAAAAGTTATCTTAGCAAAATAGAGTTGTATCAGAATAACAAAGTTTAAAATTTATCTTAGCAAAATATAGTTGTATCAGAATAACAAGATTTTAAAATTTAGAGATGTAACAAATAACTTAAATTTATTAAAGCAAAACGTAGGAGTTCACATTACACTATAAAACTTTCCTCAGGTGAAGAATCTTACCATAGAAAGCAATTCTAACGTCAATTTGGTATATGTCCCAACCTTTGATAGAAATTTACAAGAACCCTAATTAATGTCATCTTAGCTGATGGAGAGAAGGCTTCTGAACAGTCTATGACTCATCATAATATTGATTATTACCCAGGCAAGTTCATTCTAAGACTCATAGGATAAAATGAGATAGAAGTCAGGCATGTCCCATGCTGAGAAGAAAATGATTCATATGATGTAGTTAGAGAGCTTCCTATAGGTGTACTAGACCTTTTTTTAACTCTTTCTTTTGAGGTGGGCTGTTGACATCTTTACTAGCTTCTTGACTTCCTATCTAATAGATAATGACCTAAGGGGAATTAAGGTCAGTGGATTTTATTACAGATGGTTGTTTAGTTCAAGAGTAGAAAGACTAGGCATATCAGATTGTACAACATCTATCATCATAATTCTCAGCTAAAGCATCTTCTTTGTAAAGAAATACACATTCATTGTCTTCTTTAGGAACATCATCATAAAATTTTTCCCTTACCAAGAAAACTATCATTAAGAAACATATAATTTGTTATTCTTGGGATGACAACAACTATATCTGTTTGATTTCAGTATACCCAAGTAAAACACAAAGATTTTCTAAACATCAAATAAAAATGCTCAAAGAGTTTCCATTATGTGCTTGTGTTTTACTTCTACAGGCCCATTTTGTTGAGTACAACCATGTGTTTATTGGCTCATTAATAGTTTATATAGCACTCCACAAGCCCTACCCACTACACCAACCCCCTTGGTGCTAACAAAGTCAATGATAAGTCAGTACGTTAAGGAAAACACAACTAGCACAATGTCATTTGCACAATGTCATTTACGCAAGTCAGTGAAAATAGAAAAACAAAGACGGCTGATGCTGAAAATCTCAGGATAAATATTCTTTGCTTTACATTGTATTGTTAAAGGAAGGATGAACAAGACGAGTTCCCCCATATAGCAAACAACAGCTAAGCTGAACCACCATCAACTGAAATAGACCATGAAGTTAGTTCTATTAAGCTAAAGATATATCATATATGTTTGTGGGATCATGAAAGACCACACAATCTTATAATAGACATAGCATCATACTGATAAGTGTAAGCATGGCAGCCAACCTTACCTAATGAAGTTGCCTGGGTCAAACAATTATGGGACTACAACTGACGATCATAAAGAGGCAACTTTTAACTGTCTAGTTCAGATAGCCATCTTAGAATCCCCTATGAGCAAGCACTTAGCAATAAAAAATGAGGAAGAACAGGATGGAATTCGTTTTGGTACAAAAGTAGCTAATCTAGATCCAAGATCTTAATAGACTATAACAATGTGAAGGTTGTAAGTACATCATGAAAAGAGGGAATAGTGAACCCAAACGGTGTGTTACCAGACTAGTAATGGAGTATGTGACAATGAAAATCACCAAAAAAGTAATATTTGTTCGACAAAACCAAAAAAATAAGTTCGCATAGTCATATAGATGCTTGTAATGTTGATGCAATTTAAATACTTGAAGGTCACACGAAGTAAAGGATATATGATACATAGAACTAAAAGTCTAAATCTAGCACTTTGAGTTACATGCAAATAGCTCACCACGAGAAGTGTACCTGTCGAGTTCTACGACCCTGTTTAGATCTCTGTCGACACATTACTTTTAAAGGAAGGATTCATTGGCAAGTCCAATAATGACCTGCTTCATGTCTTCAAAATGCAGTGCAACATGCTATGTTTCCTAAGGAATTATATTTTTAGTTGGCACTAAATTTGTAATTCGTGTGGTTTCTATTCCTACCATTATATAAATTAAAGGTAAGCCATTTAATTTCAGCACCAGCTCCGGCGAGGGCCCGGTATTCAGCTTCACAAGACAAGCGAGCGACATTTGGTTGTTTCTTAGAGCTCCAAGATATACAATTTGGACCAAGAAATGTGAAGTATCCTGAAGTCGATCGGCATGTATCTAGACAGTCCGCCCAGTCTGCATCAGAGTACGCTCGGAGAGTCAAATCTTGGGATTTAAAGAACTGGATACCATATTGAGACGTGCCTCGAACATATCGTATAATGCGTTCCAAGATTTGAAAATGCTTCATCGTTAGGGCATGCATGAATCGACATGCAAAATTTACTGCATAGGAGAGATTTGGTTGTGTAAGGTCAAGTATTGAAGTGCACCTGCAAGACTTCGATATGCGGTAGCATTGGAATAAGGATGATCAATTTTCTTAGGAGATTTGGAACCAACAGTAATTGGTCCACTCACTATTTTACATTGCTGCATTTGTGCTCTAGAAATAATGTCTTGAGCATATCTAGACTGATGCATAAACAAGCCATTGGAAGTCCTTGCAACTTGAATTCCCAAGAAGTAATTCAGATCAGCCAGATCATTCATAGCAAATTGTTGTCTGCCGGTGATGAGGAATGACATTATAAATGAATGTGAATTTCCTGTAAGAATGATATCAACAACATATAGTAATAGAATAGTGATAGATTGTAGCCCATGATGCACTCCAGTGGATCCAGTAGAATTTGGTGGCAGCTTATGCTGAAATCTAAATTGTTTCTCTTCCCCTTACTTTGACCCGAATTGATGTGGTTTGTTAAGCTGTGGGCTAGTTGTCCTCTTTGGCCAGCTCAGCAGTTGGCTCATCTGTTCGCCTCACACTGGTTGCCCCTTACCTTGGTATGAGGTGGTTCTCTCAAAACTCAAGGCATTCATGATGGGGCCATTGGTTCCCAAGTTGAATATGGTCACCCTTTCACCACCCTCCTCAAGGATCCTACTTATTCCTTCAAGGAGGTCGGAGGAATCCTTGCTGAGTCGCTTTAGCCGAGGGCTATCAAGTGTCAAGTTCAATGCCTGGCCCCCATCCAACAAAAATAAATAGGCTTGCATGGAGCTGTCGACCCTGCACCCTGTTTTCCCAATGTCTGTAGGCAGCGCAGAAGGGCCCTCCTGTGTTGACCCCCATTCGAGCCCCCTGCTGACTCAAGATGGCTTGAGCAAACCTGCCCTCAATGAGCCAAACTGCTCCAGGAGTGCCGACATATCCTTTTACATTCACCGCAGTTGCTGGGGTCTCTTTGGCAGGCGTTGTCCTCACAGCCGGGCACAAAATGGAGATAGAGAGTGTGGGCTGCCCGTAGTTTGCCTTTAACAGGGCTGGTTGTGCGACGGAAGAGGTAACAATCACACCTCTGCCCTTCTCCTTTGGCAGCTCAGGAAGAGCCACTGGTTCGGCTTCTTCTAGCAGGTCGTCAGCTGCTTACACTCATGTAGCCGTCCCCATTTGGCTCCGCACGTGAAGCACTGGCCATGCTTGAAATGTACTCACCTTTACTTAGGAGACAAGTGTTGTAATGACTTGTTGAGGGCATTCCTTGGGTCCACTGGTGGCGGAATGCCCTCCCTGGTTGGTATGCAGTCACTGGCCCTGGCTAGCGTGGGCAACATCAACTGCATTTTTTGCTTGAAGAGACCAACCTAGGTTCTCTTTTCCCGTACCAGCTCGAAAGTCAGGGCAGTGTCCTGCCAGGCGTGAGTCTAGTTCTCCTCCTTTGTCCTGGCACCTTCATGCTTTGAGCGTGTGTTAGAGAGTCCACTGCGTCACCGCCCTCAAGTTCTGCCAAAGGTTCAGTTCTCTCCAATGCTGACCGCATGGCAATTTCAGCCTCCTGGTCTGGGTACTCTCCCTAGGGGCATTGTGCACCTTGACCCCCCATTGCGCATTGGCCACCGTCGTCTGGTTCAACAAGGCATCCTTTTCTTCGACCTATTATTCCATGTCGATGGCACTATCTTCAATTTCTCCAATGCAGAATCTACAACGCACAATAAGCAAAACGGAAAAAGATTACAGAAAACTGGTTTTCACAATCATTGTTCTCCCAAGTAGCATGTGTAGAACTCAGAATACAAACCTGCTGCTCTGAAGCATCTGATTCCCGAAATTTGATAACAGAGATGATAGCTGGAAAATGACTTTCTAGAGGTGACTAGATAAACAAGAAGAAACATAAATATACAGCTGATAGCATACTTATCAAGCTTTGCATCTTTTGGCACAAGACCTAGATCTGCTTGCACTACACTTTCCTTTCCATAGCAGTCTTTCAGAACATGATTTTGTCTAATGATAAAAAGAGAAAAAGGAATAGCAACAATAAACATATATCAAATGCTCTTGAGATATTTAAACAAAAAAAGTCACACTCGTTTAGAAGAATAGTAGCAATAAACATATATCAAATGCTCATGAGATATATCAAATGTGATAACAGCAACAATAGTAGCAATATTTATTAATAAAAAACCACTTAAATCAAACAAAGCCAACTTGTTCTTAGCTCACTAGCAAATCACAGTATTATAATATCAGAGAGGCATTGTGATCACCACTGATTAATTTAACATAACAAACAGCACCAATATATGGCTAGAACGCTGGATGCACATCATGTACTTAATAGGGAGCCAAGTTGGAGAAGAGAAAAACCAAGTAAGAACAAGACTGTCGTAAGTTAATGTGGGAAATACACAATAACATAATGGACAATGCAGACAAGAAGGAAATGAACTTCAAATTTACAAGAATTGCTGAACATATCCTGCTTGCAAGATACACCCTGAATGATTTCATTTGAAAGCAGAGACTAGAGAGTAAATAAGTAATTATTTTGGGAAAAAGAAATTAACATAACACTAGAAGAAAAAACAGTTCTTTATGACGAACTTAAGTATAAAATGCTTATTCATGTGCATATATTTCTAATAGAAGCACTAAATTAGCATGTGCTAGAGGAATTCACAATGAGAAACTAATTGTTGAACATATTAACAATTAAAATCGTCAACCTTTGAGCTGCATTGTCTGTCTCCTCATTATCTATGCATTTTAGCTCGTTTTCAGCAAAGCCTGTTCCCAAGCAGGAAGTCTCAGGCGCTGTATACAAATAGGTGCCAAAGTCATCAAAGTTATCTATATCAACATTCTGCAATTATCAAAAGAAGACAAAAATTAGTCATGGACTAGCACTATCAATCTTCCTTCTTTCCCAAAAACAGATAACATCATAACAAGATGATAAGGAATAAGTTATCTAAAGCATAATTATTTCCAGTTATTTAAAACACCAAGCACTTATTCACATTTGCCTCTGTTCTTGGGACGAGGGTTAGTATGGAATTGGGAGCGAGTAGAGAGACCCCTACAAATATTTGGAAGTAGGAACCAAGAAATGAACTGGAAGTGACCCAAAAGTAGATCATGAAGCAAACAAGAGCCAAAGTAGCAAGTTAAGAAACAACTAGCCAGCAAAAAATCTAACTTATAAGCAATGATCAAACATTCAAGTTTCAAACTCCAAGCTTTTTGCATAATTAAGTTTTAAGCTTCGGCAAAGATTTATAAAATAGGGTTTGATTACATTAGGAATCTAGATTTTACTGAAAAAAGAAGCTTGCATCAGTTGCCTGAATGGGAAGCACAGTTCTGGTGACAAAGGAAGCTGGCTTCTTTCTTTAAAAAGTGCTCTCAAGACACTTCAAAAGCACCTTACTTTTTGCTTTCCAATGTGCTTCCAAGCCCCGTTCATAATTCTGCTACTCCTGCTTGGGACCAGTTTCCAAACTCAGGTGTTGTCACTGTGAGTGCGCTGGCCTTGAGGGACACCAAGAATGATCAGTTACCAATTTTATCATGTTTAGCATTTATGTTTGTTCTGCATGAATACTTAGTATATGTCATAGGTAATACATATAAATCACATAGTTACCTACATGTTATATGTTAATGTATAAGGATATTATAAATATACATATATCATATACATCATACATTTTATCTATGATATATATATTATACATTTACGTATACATTACATAGTAATATACTACATTTATGATGTCATATATACATTATATACAATTATATATAATATTTATGTAATATACATATATAAAACTATAATAGGTATATATACATATACCTATAACTATATACTATCTACGTCATATACTATAATATTATATACATACAACTATATGTACATTATATACACAATATATTACATGTATTACATATATGTAATATATACATAAATGTATTATACACACACACACACACACACACACACACACACACACACACACACATATATATATATATATATATATATATATATATATATATATATATATATATATATATATATGTATGTGTGTGTGTGTGTGTGTGCGTGCATGTGTGTGTATTATATATGCTATGTAACATATATATACATATATAATAAATTATGTAGTGCATATGTAATATAACATGTTAAAAAGTAAGTCACATGGGTGCAGAACTATGGTGGCGCACCCGCACCAATGCGGGTGCGGCCTGGCATGCCACTCGACTCGATCAGACCTAATGGGATGCTCCTGATGGCATATGTTATTCTTTTCTCTTGTTTTTTTTCTTTTTTTCCTTCTCCTATCTTTTCCTCTTCTTTTTTTCCTTCCTCTCTCTCTCTCCTCCCCCTTACTCTAGTTAATAAAACTTTGAATTTTGATGAGATTAAGGTAAGCTTGATAAAAAAATTTAAAATATACACAAATAAAATTACATATATAACAAATAACGTGTGTGTGTATATATATATATATATATATATATATATATATATATATGCTCTAGCCGCGCCCGCACCCATGTGACATAGATGCATACTATATAACATAGTTACATACTATGGATATATACAAGTGTAATTATATTAATGTATTACATCATATATATATATATATATATACACATATATATATAATCATATATATAAACATATTACATATATATGTATGTATATGCATAATATGTATAACATTTGAAATTATATATGTATGTACATATGTACCATATTATACTATAATATAATGGTATATACATATATGTGGAATATAATACATATATCTATTATATATGTGATATGTGTATACTTATATAGTATGTGCTATGTTAATATACGTATATAGATATATGTCAACATATATACAATACATGTATGTAGTATATATTTTATAGTATACTGTACATATCAACGAATGAATTTGAATGTGGACTGAGATATAAAATTACTGGGAACTTTGCCTCAGCAGCCAGCTTATAGTGTTCAGGTACTGCACAATATGCGAGGAAAAGAAAGAAGAGTAAGCAAAGAAGCACAGGCATAGCTGGTGAAAATAAGTAAACAACCTTATCTTTGTCACAATTCTCGCTAAACATTCAGCAAACTCATGAAAGAGCTGCTACTTATAGGTTTGCATGAGCATGGAGTCACATACATCAGTATGTACATGCAATTTTCAAGATTTTTCAGGAAAGCATTGTCAAATATAAAATATAAGTAGAAAAAAAGTAATAAAACAGATGAGAAGATAACACTAAATTTCAAGATTTTTTTTTGGTTTGTTAACTACATATGGTTAAAATGGGAATTATACAATATACATGTAAAAACAACTTGACCCTCTGAAAAACAGTTTTTAGTGGGAGGGGGTTTGCTTGACTCAAAATTATAATTAACTGAAGGAAGGCTTCTCAAAGAAACGTAGGTACCATCCACAAACTAGGCCTCACTCAGTAGCCTATTTACTTGGTTTCACCTACATCCTTCTTGTATCACTAGGAATGAAAACTTAGTCAATACACAGAAATAAGGAATGGTTAATATGAAACATTGCACCATACGCATCCACAGCAATGAAAACTAACTACCCTAGAGATTTTATAAAGAAAAGTTCCACAAGTCAACAACATCGAAGTTCAATGTGGCTACTTTAATTTGTCTCGAAGTGAAGGAGCCAGTTCGGAGGTCAAGTTTGCCAAGTTCTGCAAAAGTTGCATGTTTTGGTCAAGAAAATGGTGGGCTACATAGAAAGAAAATGAATGCCAAAGGCTGAAAAATAAGCATATGGGGTCTTAGTCCAGCATTCCAAGGAGGACTACTTGAAAATGCACTTCAAGAACTAATGCAAGCCGTGGGCTAGTGAATTGGGTAAGTTTACTTCACATGGTCAATGTTCACCAATGCACAAAGAAACATAAAAGTGAAGAACTTTAGAAGTTAACTTTGTGCTGACATTACAAACTAATTTTAACGATGCAAATATAAAGTTTGTGTTCTTAATCAACAGAAAAAAACAAGTCACAAAAGCAAAGCATATTAAAATACTATTTGATCGCAAATATTTTAAATACCAAATCAAAGACAACAAGGTCTTAAAGCATGTGATTGCATGATGTAGAATTACCTTGTTCTTCTTGGCTGTGCAAGAATACCCTGTTCTAGTTAAAATTAAACTTGCGTACACAACATTTACAAAGATTTAGAAATCCCTCTCTCTCTCTCTCAAGCACATGCCATGCAATCACAATCCAAGACCTTAGTACCTGAATAGGCATGACTCGAGATTCTTTGCAGGTTGCGGGATTTATGAATAGGGCGGTCACCTTGTGAAACTCAGAGAGTGTAGGTATTTGTCAACTTAGTAATTTAATCACATAAGTGAATGAGAGCAATAGAAAGATAAGTAGTCACATAAGTGAACATGACACTAGTAAAGCTTAGAGAAACAATGACCACTCCCTCTTTTGGTGGATAGGCAAAGGAGCAAGAAGTATAAAATAATGTCACATGAAATTATTTGACATCAAGGACGGGGCCACCCATGGCTTGGGATGTGCTAAGGCCCCATATGCAGTTTCTCATTTCAAAATTTGCCATATTCAAAAAAGGAAAAATGTTTTCTTAATGAATAGCAATATAAGACAGTATAACAATTGTCGTGTTTCTTTTGTACAGGTTGCACATAAAGTTTGACATAGACAAATTTTTATGAACACCCATCTTCTCATTGAAAATCCATTTCAGGCAGTAATTTCATCTTGTAGTGTGGATTTAGTTTTCTTTACAACACATATAAAAATCTCAAGTCAACTTTTATTGGGACAAACTCCCAAAAAGAAGGGCCGTTAAGTGGCATCAGCTTTCTATCGTATTAAAAAAAAGTCTTAAAAGAGACATTAAAAATTATATTGTTCATTATCTTATTAAGTTATTCTTGTGTAGTAGTGCAATTTGTTATTCTATTAACTAAAACACATTTTGTGTTTCAGGAAAATCTTACGTGCAACGACATTTTATATTCTACTAAATGACAAGACCGTGGCCCTGTGGCTCAACTTTCTAACTCTGCCACTGACTTGCATATGAGAGAAAAAGACAAACCTGGTAGCTCTTCGCAATTTATATCTTTGAATGTACTTTCATAGAACCTCCTAGGTGTTCTTGTGGGGCTAGTTGCCAAATAAAATTTCCAGTAACCACTCAATGAGTGCACAAATGGCAAGCCCTCAACCCAATAGCCAACACTATCTAAAGAACTAGAAACAACATCGTCATTCCATGTGGCTAAATTGGAAACCAGCACATCAACTTTGCTTCTCTTGCACCAATACTTGAGAGGTCCTACAAACAGTGGTTGAATAACTTAAATTTTTAGAAGTATGTCAAGAATACATAGCAGAAATATATGAAGGATGCCAAATTCAACTATCTGCAATAAAAAAATGGAAAAAAAAAAGAGATGAACCATGTACATGTGCCAGCACAAATTGAGCTTCATACCTAAACAAGTTTAATTATACAAACTCAAATGCAAATCCCTATCTAAAGTTTTCCAATTAGTCCACAAATCCTGAAAAGCAACATAAGATCATAATTTCAAAAATTGCACTGATACATTGATGCACTGGAGGAGGTGATAAAATGCTTCTAATCAATTTCTTCACAACCCCCTTCAACTGGCTACCAATTTTAGGAGAAAATACAATGCATGCAGAACCAATGATCACATCTGTATAGATCATCCTATTACCTCATTGTTCTACTGCACCATCAACAATTATGAAGACAGAAAGAGCCTCCCCCACAGAAAAGCATATTCAAGTGTCCTATGCACTCAAGAGAGAAAGGGGCTAGCCTTTTCAAGAGGCTTGAAGTGAGAAACAAAACAAAGTGTCTCTCTCTCTCTCACTCTCATGTATAGCCCCCCGACTTCAATCACTCCCATCCCTCCATGCCCCTCTCCTTTAGCACCCACGTAGCCAAGCTGAATCCCTACCAAGTCCCTAAGCACCCATGCGCATTATGCCTCCCTCCTTATTCTCACCCTAGAGGTCGCACCACATCCCTACCCTCGGACTCACCAAGGACTCCAAGGAAGAGTGACTCCATGAGATCCTAAAGCAAGGACCTAGTGGTTCGGCAGCCCACTGCTTCTCATAAACATGAACAGGCTTGTGCTCTAACTCTAGAGGAGACCCAAGTGAGGAAGGGTTCCAACAAAATAAGGCAATCAAAAACCTTACTAGATAATTTTTCTAGCAATAACACACAAATATATAAAAAATCACAATTCCCCCCACTAAACAAAAGGTCTAAAACTGTGTAGGTTGGAGTATTGGCTTTGATATGGATACAGAGCCTTAAATAAATAATAATAATAATAACTAGAAAATTTCACTAAAAAATTTGTAAAAAGTAAAATTGAAAAATCTGTTTCCTACATAGAATTCAAAAAACAAGAAATAGAGCTCAGTTTTCAAATTTTTTGTTTGTGAGAAATAGAAACAGCGAAAAGTTTAACAACAATATATCAAAATAATCAAAGTTGAAAAAAATTTGAAATTTTGTTGGCTGATTTTCACACAAGAAACTTCAAACCAACAATCAAACCCAAATTGAACTTTATCCCAGATCAGAACGTTATAAGTCCTCTGACTCTGAAACAGAGAATGATTTTTGTAGTTCTTACAGGTTAGACCTGTCTTTGTAAAGAGTTGATACCAAAACTAAATGTTGTATTGACTCAACAGAAACAGAGGACCTTCAAAAATACTGAATGCCTATGATATAAGGAATGTCAACGACCAAAGACAAATAATGAAAAAACAAATCGATGACTAATATATGTTTGCAAAATAATTCAGCTAACTAGGTTCGACCCATTCAGAAAGGCTTGACTAATGAAGAGAAACAAACACACAAAGTAAATACCAAGGCGTAAAAGCTTCAATATTCATATACATTCTAAAATATAAATCAGTGTAACCATGCTGCTCAATCAGCCCCTCTTGAAGTGATTCGGTGGCTGCATCTTCGACGCCCAAATCAATTTCCTGTTGCTCAACTCTTGAGTTCTTCTTCTTTGCCATAGCTGCTCAATCAGCCCCCAAGGTGCTCTGATACCAAACTGGTGGGAACCCGGCTAGGACTGCCTAAGCTCGCTGCCGAATGCCGAACTCCCTTCCCAAGATCTCTTGGGGCAGGCTCTGGTTAGGCTAAGTATTAAGAAGACTTTACACTCTTTCCCTGCCGGACAGCAACCCCGGCTTAATTTCCCAAGTTAGGACAGAATTACAAGAGTGTTTCCCGAACCCAAATGGCCAATCCTACTACAAGAATGCTAAGGGCCTCAAGGCTTAATACAACCACGACGATACAACTTAAACGCTCACCTCACTCAACCACATTCACATCCAAGCATTCATCATAAACATACATGTCTAAGCGCACAAACCACACCCTCAACCCCTAGGTGGCCAAGCCGCAAGGAGGTGTGTCGTAGGCTAATCGAGCCTTCGAGGACCTCACTATGCCGCGCGCCGTGTAGGCGGGTTTGTAAGCAAGAACACCCTCCCCGTGCTATAGTGGGACAGGGTAAAAAACCTCCTCGGAGCTAGTCCGAGCTATCCACCGAGGCTGGAACACCAGAAACTAAGCCTCGGTACTCAGCAAATGCCTCCTCGCCCAAGCTGGACAGCAAGCTCCACGACCCCAACTCACCGGTCGCTTGATGGCTCACGGTTCACCTCAGCAACAATGGAAGCACTGATTACTGTTACAGCAAAACAGTAATCTAACAACAGAGCCAAAGTATGAAATGCCTCACAGGATGCGATCTAAACACCTCTTTGTGTGCTGTTAAGGGGGAAGCAGGCGTCGAACTGGTGACGACGCGCACCCTTCAACTCAAAGGTTGCTGCTCACGGACTGTTGCAGTCTATGCTAACAGGTTGCAGCCCATCCTCGTTGCAGCAGGGGTATGCTCCACCAAAACAAGTGCAAGCACGATCAAATCCAGGATATAATCAGTAGAAAACAAAGGATTCAAGGAGCTGAAATCACCAGAGATGCTCGTTTTCCCAATATCGAAGAAACGAGATCGGGGTAGCGTAGAGGGTCGGCCTCTGTTCTGAAAAACGAAGACGACAGGTTCAGGCGCTGACAGAAAGTGACCTCCAGTCGAAAATTCGTAGAAAATCACAGGAGGCTCCAAAAATCCCCAAATTTGGTCAGCAAAAAGTAGACATCCTCAGGAGTGGACGCCCCAAGTTTGAGCCAAATCCGTTGAGCTTAAGGCCAGGTCGTTGAGCTCTGAAAATCGCGCACGTTCTGTCCTCCGTTCAGAAATTTATCAGGCGCAAAACAGCTTCAGGACTGCCTGAGAGGTCTTCGCTCAAAAATTCATAACAATCCATAGACACCTCCAAAAATTCTGAAATTTGGACTGTAGCAAGATCACTAGCCAAGGAGTAGACGCTCCAAATTTGAGCTGAATCGGAGCAGTCTAGACCCCAGTCCTTGATCCCCAAAGTTGCTGTAGTTCAGTCGCCTGTTTTTGGAAATGCCGCCGCGCAGAAGAACAGCCGGAGGTCTTCAAATCGCCACTCCGCCCCAATGCGATCAAATCAAGACATGAAACCACTTGAAATCGACAGATAATCAAATTTGGAACAAGCTAGAGTCAATAGATCACCCGGTGGTGCTGTATTCCCAATGTTCTAAGCGAATATTGGGTCGCAGCCACCTGTGGCGGAGAAACAGGGATGATCGCCGCCTATTCCCGCCAGATTCCGACAGTCGCCTCCAGAGACGCCATCTACGGTCCGATCGACGTCAAACTTGGTGGAGATGATCTCAAGGATGTTGGGAATCGAATGGCACCGGAATCGTGAAGATCCGACGGTTGGAACGCCGGAAATGTTGCCGGAAAAAGGAACTGGTCGGCGGAATTGCTTGACAGAACCTACTCCGACTTCTCAAGCTCGTAACTCACTCAATACTGAACGGATTGAAGCGATTCCACTTCCAATAGAAGGCTTGATTCGGTGGGAAGGGAACAGTATCAAAACCCCCAAAAGTTATGGCCGATTGACCCTTCGATTTAAGCTCGTACTGAGACTGGCTGTGGTAGGCCTGTTTCAACCGAAGACTCAAAAAGAGGCTCGATCATCCTCCAAACGACCCGCTAATCGATTCTCCTTCGCTTCGATCGTTCCTCAGGTCATCCTCACGGATTTCAGAAGGGTCCCACGGTATACGAACGATTTGGGAGGCGATTTACAGTCACTACAAGAGGAAATGACGCTGGAAAAACAAACTTAGCTGGTTTTATGCCCGTCAGATGGTCGATTGCATCTTAGATCTTCACACCGCCATGTAGGCATTGCACAAAGGCTGGAGGATGCCTTCCGGATGGTAGATGATGCCTCTCAACACCCCTGTGGCTGAGGAGTCCGCATGACATTCACCTATGCTTCTGCTCGGGTAGACGATGAAGAAGACAACCCACCGGCTGCTTGCTTCTGTTCACCTCCTGGTAGAGAAAACCAGCGGAGGGTGTGGGATAATGCCGGGTTGCCAATCCGCCATTGATGAATCTGAGGAGGCTGGAGAAGAACCTCAGATGTTTCACACAGAAATGGTGAGGAAGAAGAAGATGGAGGCGCAAGAAACGCGCGGGTGAAGAGAAACGTGTTTCTATTAGAAACTTTGTCCAAAAATTATTATCAACTTAGGGTTAACTTTACAAAGACATTATTTATACTGTAGCATGACTCGTTTCGGTCTAAGTCTCGAACCGGGTCGGTACAAAACTGAAACAGAACTAAAAATGAATCCGGTTCCTAACTAAAACCGCTGGATTTGGATCGGGTCCTAAGACTGGATCTTGTCAAAACCGCTCCGACTGACCCGTACTGCTGTGATCACTCCGTCTCGGCCTGAAATGGTCGGCTCGGAGCTGAAACTCCTCCAACTCAGTCTGAGTCAACTGGGCATGCGTGGCTAGGTCGGTCAACTGGGCCCGGTCGACTCCGACTCACTGCATCGGATAACCTCCCTAAGAAAATTACTGTCCTCGCTGGAATGACCTCCGTGCGTGTTACCCTCGGAACAAGGATCGGCCACTCGCCCGCGTGCTGCTGCTGCTAGTGGTGATGGTGGTGCCCGCTCGTTAGCCTCTCTAAGGTTTCCGCTGTGCACTCTGATAGTGTCCTCGCTCGCGACAACCTCACAATGCTTCAGGTGACCTCCGGGATCGACGCTCTCCTGCGCGCGGCACCCGTCTGCGTCCTCGGTGCCCGGCCTCTCTGCCCCTTACACTCAGTGGCCAAGTCTCACCCTTACCAAGTATCTCGTGCCCATCTGGCGACAAAGGGTTCGCGCAGACAAGCTTAGCGCTATCGGCCTGTGGTAGTTGATGGGATTCGGCAGCAATCAAGGCTAGTCCCGGCCTAGTCCTAGGGAGTTCCGTATCAGATCCACCACGCTGAGACTGAGCTTGTCCCCAAGCTCTAGTAGCTGGGAAATCCTCGACGATCCTGTCATATAGCTCCCATGACGTTCCTGAATCTGGGGCGTCCCACTCGACCAAAACCTCATGTCTCTGACGACCCTCTCTCTGCATGTGCCGGTGACGAAGTATCCTATACGGTCTAGGCCGAAAATCTGGCAAAGGTTAAATAAGTTCTGGCAACTGACCAAAATGCGGCTTGAGCCTAGTTACCTGGAAGACCGAATGGACTAATGCGGTGGGCGGTAGTGCTAACCTGTAGGCTCCCTTGCCAACTCTTTGAAAACCCGGAATGGCCCATAATAACGGGGTAAAAGTTTGGAATAAGGCTGTCCAAGCAACGATTTTTGTCGCATAGGTAGCCTCTTCAACCATGCCATATCCCCAACCTTGAACTCTCGATCTTTGTGACCTTTATCGTATGTTTGTTTCATCCGATTCTGGGCTCTTACGATATGCTGCCTCAAAACTGCCAAGATCTCATCCCGATTACGGAGTGTGCAGTCCACCTCATCATCCTGAGGTGTCCCTACTTCATAATTTGGAATGAGTGGAGGAGGACACCCATAAGTGCCTCGTAGGGAGTGATACTAGTCCCAGAATGGAGACTAGTGTTGTAGGACCATTCTGCCCAAGCAACATACCGAACCCAAGTGTTCGGTCGTTCCCCCGCGAAACATCGCAGATAGGTCTCTAGTGTCCTGTTCACCACCTCGCTTTGCCCATCGGTTTGCGGGTGGTGGGCTGTACTGAACTGCAATGAAGTCCCAGCCATGCGCATATACTCGCGCCACAACGAACTTAGGAATATCGAATCCCTATCACAAACGATAGTGCTCGGCATTCCATGAAGTTTGCCGACATAGTTTGGTATATCCCGACAACCAACGACCCATTGTAGTGTCTTGGAAGAGGGGCAAAATGCCCATATTTCGTCAATCTGTCCACCACTACAAACACCGCTTCCTTTCCTTCCGAACGTGGCATTGCATCGATAAAATCCATTGATACATCAGCCCAAGGTTTTGTAGGTATTGGCAAGGGGTGCATCAGCCCGGGTGGCTTGGTTGCTTTATACTTTTCCCTTTGGCAAATCTGACAACTTCTCACAAACTCTTTGACTTCTCCTTTCAGCCCTTCCCACCAAAATTGGGTTTTGATCCTTGCAAGTGTTTTGGCCACGCCTTCGTGACCTGTGGTGGTTGAACAATGAAAGTGTGATAGGAGCTCCTTTTTGAGGGAGGAACCGCGTGGTACCACAGCTTTGCCCATGCCATGATTTGGAATTGATCCCGGATTCTGCTGAACCGATGCTCTAAGTAGTCTCAAACCTTCATCAGCCTCTTGCTCAATGACCAATCGCTGCCACAAATCGGTTTCCAGAACGGACAAGGTTAGAAATTGCTCTCCAAATCTCGATAACGAATCAGCCGCCGAGTTTTCAGTTCCTTTCTTGTATTCGATTGTAAAATCGTAACCCAATAGCTTGGCAAGCCATCTTTGTTGAGTAGGTGTTGAGACCCTTTGTTTGAGCATATACCTTAAACTACTATGATCCGTTCTCACAATGAATTTGCGCCCGATGAGGTAGGGCCTCCATTTCTCTACGGCCAACACGATGGCAAATAACCCCTTTTCATATGTGGACAATGGCTTTGCCCTATGGGTGAGAGCCTTGGACATGTAGGCTATTGGGTGGCCCTTTTGGCTGAGGACAGCCCCAACACCAACGTCGCTTGCGTCCGTCTCCACCACGATATCAAGTGAAAAATCTGGCAAGGTTAGCACGGATGCGGCTAACATTGCTGCCTTAAGCTTTAGGAACGCTTCCCTTGAGTGATCCGTCCAGGTGAACTCCCCCTTTTTCAACATTTTCGTCAAAGGGGAGGCTATAGATCCATAGCCTTGAATAAATCTTCGATAGTAACCAGTAAGACCTAGAAATCCCCTCATTCCTCTCGGGTCTTTTGGCAAAGGTCATTGCTCCATGGCATGGAGCTTTTCTGGATCAGCTCTAACACCTTCTTTGGACACTATGTGTCCCAAATAGCCGATTGACTCTTGACCGAAACTGCACTTAGAAGCTTTTGCAAAGAGTTCATTTTGCCTCAAAATTTGTAGTATCTTCCTTAAGTGGACAATGTGGTGCTCTAATGATCGGCTGTAAACCAGAATGCCATCGAAGAAAACTAGAATGAAATCCCTCAGATGTGGTCTGAAAATATCATTCATACATCGTTGGAATGTAGCCGGGGCATTGGTTAATCCGAAGGGCATGACCAAGAACTCATAATTCCCATCGTGAGTTCTAAATGCGGTCTTGGGTACGTCCTGCTTATCCATGCGTATCTGATGATAACCCGCCCTTAAGTCAAGCTTGGAGAAAATGGAAGCGCCCGCCAATTCATCAAGGAGCTCGTCAATGACGGGTATAGGGTGGCGGTCCTTAATCGTGACTTCGTTTAGTGCTCTATAATGAACACAAAATCTCCAAGTTTCATCCTTCTTCTTGACCAACAAAACAGG
Organism: Nymphaea colorata; assembly: GCF_008831285.2. NCBI lineage: Eukaryota > Viridiplantae > Streptophyta > Magnoliopsida > Nymphaeales > Nymphaeaceae > Nymphaea > Nymphaea colorata. Next base: position 18,468 of record NW_022204785.1, on the reverse strand, counting down.
AGAGGAGAAGGGACTGCTACTCGGGCGAATGATTCTCCCTTCAAGCATTTCTTTTACCAACATCTCTATCTCTGTTTTCTGTGTAAACCCATACCGATAAGGCCTAACATTTACCGGTTCTGCCCCGTTCGATAGGACAATCCTGTGGTCATATGATCTTGGAGGAGGTAACCCCTTGGGTTCAGAAAAGACATCTTCAAAACTATCAAGTACTTGCTGAACTTCTTTGGGAATGATTTCGGTCTCTTTCCCTTTTGGAGGTACATCAGTGGCTAACGATATCAGCCATAGGGCTGGCTATTGAGCTGCGAGAGCCTTGATGGCTGCCTTCGGTTCTAAGTTGGGTTGAATTCCCTCAAGCGTCATTTGATCTCCCCCTGCCATCTCAAATCTCATCTTCATTTTGGAGAAATCCCAATAGATCCCCCCAAGTGTCTCTAACCATTCGACACCAAGAACAAGGTCCATTCCTTTGATCGGAAGAACTAAGACATCTATCTTGTATGGAATCTCTTGCACGGTTATGTCCATGTTTCGGCAAATGTGGGCGCAAGGTAGCCTTGTTCCATCTCCTACCAACACCGTGAGTGGTGTTTGATCTTCCAATACGCAACCACTATCCTTGGCCGTTTCTAAACTCATAAAATTATGAGTTGCTCCCGAGTCGAGCAATATTGTGACTCTGTGCCCTTGAATGGTTCCAAGAACACGCATTGCTTTAGGACGGTTTGGGTCCCTCATGGAGTGAAAAACCCCATCCTCCTTCTCAATTTCAGTTGGGCATTCTTGTTCTACTGGCAGCTCTTCCTCAACTGCGATTGAAACCTCAACTTCGTACTCATCCTCTACAACCACCATTAGCTGAAATCTCTTACATTTGTGTCCCTTGAACCACTTTTCCTCACATGACATGCATAGCCCTGCCTTGAACCTTTCATCCCTCTCCTTAGCGGTGATGTAACGAACCGGAACATTGTCCCTAACGGCTGGACGTGTATCTCTCTTTGGAAACCCTTGTGGCTGTGGTTTAGGAGTAGGCTTGTTGAAATTCCCTTTGTTTTGGTTGAAGCCTCCGATCTTAGAGAACTTCTCATAAGCTGCCCGTTTGAGGAGTTTTTCCTCCATAACTCGTGCCCTTGCAAAGCAACTGTCTAAATCTACATGTTCCTCGGATAGCATCTCAATTCTAAGATCCTCTCTCAATCCCGACATGAATGCACCTATGAGTGCGGGTTCGGGCCAATCTCCAACCATACCTGACATGTCCTCAAATCGACCTTGAAACTCTTCCACGGTAGTGATTTGTTTCATATTGATGAGTTCCACATGATAATTAGTATATGACGAGACTCCAAAGCGAGCGAGTAATGCATTTGAAAATGTTTCCCATACCATGACCGGGTTTTTCCTCTTGTACGACCGATACCACCTCATAACTGCCCCTTCGAAGTAGATCATGGTTGTGGTAATCTTTTTGTCCTCCCTAACTTCTTGGCACTCAAAGTATTGTTCCGCTTTAATCACCCAATCTTGGGCGTCTTTGCCATCAAGCCTAGGAAAGTCAACCCGAATGTTGGATCGGGGTTCTATGTTCTTTTGGCCCCACTTTTTCTCACTTCTTTGTCTGATTTTCTCACTATCTTCATCTGAAATCTCTTCAAAATCATTTTCTACCGGTGGTTTGGAACAAGTTACCATGTTAACCCCCATGGGTTTTTTATTTCCCATATGAGCTTCATTGGTTTTGGGTGGAATTTGAGTGTCTTTTCCAATTTTAATCCCCCCAAAACTCGATGCGGCATGCTCTTTGGGAGCTTGATATGATGTGTGAGCCTCTTCATAAGGTCTTTTTCCCTTATCTTCTCGGTTGTACCCATGATTAACAGATCTTTCCATACGGTCCATTCTTTGATTTAGCCCTTCTATGACAATTGGTCCATTTTATTCATTCGGCCGGTTAAGAAACCCAATTGGTGACTTATTTGCGTGAAGTTATCAGTCATACGAATCATAGCTTCCTCAAAACGAGACAGCCTCTCTTCCACACGTGATGGCTGATCTTGCCGACTCATTCTTACTCTCATTTCCTCAAGTTCGGTTTCTATCCGTGAGAACTTTTCTCGGTTTGATTCATTTCTTCCACTGCCCTCTTGAAGTGATTCGGTGGCTGCATCTTCGACGCCCAAATCAATTTCCTGTTGCTCAACTCTTGAGTTCTTCTTCTTTGCCATAGCTGCTCAATCAGCCCCCAAGGTGCTCTGATACCAAACTGGTGGGAACCCGGCTAGGACTGCCTAAGCTCGCTGCCGAATGCCGAACTCCCTTCCCAAGATCTCTTGGGGCAGGCTCTGGTTAGGCTAAGTATTAAGAAGACTTTACACTCTTTTCCTGCCGGAAAGCAACCCCGGCTTAATTTCCCAAGTTAGGACAGAATTACAAGAGTGTTTCCCGAACCCAAATGGCCAATCCTACTACAAGAATGCTAAGGGCCTCAAAGCTTAATACAACCACGACGATACAACTTAAACGCTCACCTCACTCAACCACATTCACATCCAAGCATTCATCATAAACATACATGCCTAAGCGCACAAACCACACCCTCAACCCCTAGGTGGCCAAGCCGCAAGGAGGTGTGTCGTCGGCTAATCGAGCCTTCGAGGATCTCACTATGCCGCGCGCCGTGTAGGCGGGTTTGTAAGCAAGAACACCCTCCCCGTGCTATAGTGGGACAGGGTAACGATGCTCGTTTCCCCAATATCGAAGAAAACGAGATCGGGGTAGCGTAGAGGCTCGGCCTCTGTTCTGAAAAACGAAGACGACAGGTTCAGGCGCTGACAGAAAGTGACCTCCAGTCGAAAATTCGTAGAAAATCACAGGAGGCTCCAAAAATCCCCAAATTTGGTCAGCAACAAGTAGACATCCTCAGGAGTAGACGCCTCAAGTTTGAGCCAAATCCGTTGAGTTTAAGGCCAGGTCGTTGAGCTCTGAAATCGCGCACGTTCTGTCCTCCGTTCAGAAATTTATCAGGCGCAAAACAGCTTCAGGACTGCCTGAGAGGTCTTCGCTCAAAAATTCATAACAATCCATAGACACCTCCAAAAATTCTGAAATTTGGAATGTAGCAAGCCCCCTAGCCAAGGAGTAGACGCTCCAAATTTGAGATGAATCGGAGCTGTCTAGACCCCAGTCGTTGATCCCCAAAGTTGCTGTAGTTCTGTCGCCTGTTTCAGTAAATGCCGCCGCGCAGAAGAACAGCCGCAGGTCTTCAAATAGCCACTCCACCCCAATGCGATCAAATCAAGACATGAAACCACTTGCAATCGACAGATAATCAAATTTGGAACAAGCTAGAGTCAATAGATCACCCCGTGGTGCTGTATTCCCAATGTTCTAAGCGAATATTGGGTCGCAGCCGCCTGTGGCGGAGAAACAGGGATGATCGCCGCCTATACCCGCCAGATTCTGACCGTCGCCTCCAGAGACGCCATCTAGGGTCCGATCGACGTCAAACTTGGTGGAGATGATCTCAGGGATGTTGGGAATCGAATGGCACCGGAATCGTGAAGATCCGATGGTTGGATCGCCGGAAATGTCGCCGGAAACAGGAACTGGTCGGCGGAATTGCTTGACAGAACCTACTTCCGGCTTCTCAAGCTCTTAACTCACTCAATACTGAACGGATTGAAACAATTCCACTTCCTATAGAAAGCTTGATTCGGTGGGAAGCGAACAGTATCAAAACCCCCAAAAGTTATTGCCGATTGACCTTTCGATTTAAGCTCGGACTGAGACTGGCTGTGGTAGGCCTGTTTCAACCGAAGACTCAAAAAGAGGCTCGATCTTCCTCCAAACGACCCCCTAATCGATTCTCCTTCGCTTCGATCCTTCCTCAGGTCATCCTCACGGATTCCAGAAGGGTCCCATGGTATAAGAACGATTTGGGAGGCGATTTACAGTCACTACAAGAGGAAATGACGCTGGAAAAACAAACTTAGCTGGTTTTATGCCCGTCGGATGATCGATTGCATCTCAGATCTTCACACCGCCGTGTAGGCATTGCGCGAAGGCTGGAGGATGCCTTCTGGATGGTAGATGATGCCTCTCAACACCCCTGTAGCTGAGGAGTCCGCACGACATTCACCTATGCTTCTGCTCGGGTAGACGATGAAGAAGACAACCCACCGGCTGCTTGCTTCGGTTCACCTCCTGGTAGAGAAAACCAGCGGAGGGTGTGGGATAATGCCGGGTTGCCAATCCGCCATTGATGAATCTGAGGAGGCTGGAGAAGAACCTCAGATGTTTCACACAGAAATGGTGAGGAAGAAGAAGATGGAGGCGCAAGAAACGCGGGGGTGAAGAGAAACGTGTTTCTATTAGAAACTTTGTCCAAAAATTATTATCAACTTAGGGTTAACTTTACAAAGACATTATTTATACTGTAGCATGACTCGGTTCGGTCTAAGTCTCGGACCGGGTTGATACAAAACTGAAACAGAACTAAAAATGAAACCGGTTCCTAACTAAAACCGCTGGATTTGGATCGGGTCCTAAGACTGGATCTTGTCAAAACCGCTCCGACTGACCCGTACTGTTGTGATCACTCCGTCTCGGCCTGAAATGGTCGGCTCGGAGCTGAAACTTCTCCAACTCAGTCTGAGTCAACTGGGCATGAGTGGCTAGGTCGGTCAACTGGGCCCGGTCGACTCCGACTCACTGCATCGGATAACCTCCCTAAGAAAATTACTGTCCTCGCTGGAATGACCTCCGTGCGTGTTACCCTCGGAACAAGGATCGGCCACCCGCCCGCGTACTGCTGCTGCTAGTGGTGATGGTGGTGCCCGCTCGTTAGCCTCTCTAAGGTTTCCGCTGTGCACTCTGATAGTGTCCTCGCTCGCGACAACATCACAATGCTTCAGGTGACCTCCGGCATCGACGCTCTCCTGTGCGTGGCACCCGTCTCCGTCCTCGGTGCCCGGTAGTCTGCGATGTCCCTCGGCTGTGCGCTTGGCCGTGCCCAGGGGTTGTGCTGCGCCTGTGGTCGGCAGTGGCATGCCTCCGACGATTACCTGGTGTGACGTTAGGCCTTGTGTGGCGTTACTTGCGCTACAAGCTGCACCATTCATAGTTAGTAAAGCCTCTCTGCCCCTTACACTCAGTGGCGAAGTCTCACCCTTACCAAGTCTCTCGTGCCCATCTGGCGACAAAGGGTTCGCACAGACAAGCTTAGCGCTATCGGCCTGTGGTAGTTGATGGGATTCGGCAGCAATCAAGGCTAGTCCCGGCCTAGTCCTAGGGAGTTCCGTATCAGATCTGAGCACGGCCATAGGCTGGAATCACGTGGAACATAAAGGAAGATACATACTGAACCTAGGTCTCAAAGTCTAAAGACTCTAAACCTGTTTGACAGTCACCAATAAGACCTGACCTTAACATGATTCCAAATGGAACCAAGTCCCAACCTGTAAAGAGAAAGTTCAATGGAGGACCCAGCCGCGTGGTGGACAGTATGCTCGATGATGCTTGAAGATAGAACACCTTCTCTTACTCTCACTTTTGACACTTGAAAATTCTTTACGCCAGCTAAGAAGAGCAAACAAGAAGGATGGATAAATGTAAGGAAATCTACCACATGCTGGAGATGGGGGGTTGTTAAGATGAATGGTTAGATGGCTATGTGCCGGAAACACCATAGGGCCTTCTCAAGCATATCCAACATTTTAAAACAACTAAACATAGCAAGACTACAAGAAATAGTTAGCTAGTATAAGTTTGTGTAAATGAAAAAAATCAAATCAAATAAAATCTAGAATCACATTTCAAAAAAACTACTACCTAAACAGCGATGAGAAATAGGACCCATGAGTGAAGAGGGGATTAAGTGTGATGCCCTTCGAATTTGGATCCATAAGGGAAACCAAATAAAATCACATGCTTACCCATGTTATCTCTTAGTTTCCTTATTGCTCATCCACATCATCCCAACTTATCCAACATATGTCTAGCTAGAAACCAAACTTAACTAAACTAAGAATCAAAATCAACTAAATATGTACTAAATAGGGTACATTTACTTGTACAGCCCACCATATATAACTATATATATGGTCATAACTCCTATACAGTTATGACCAAATAACGTGGTTATAGGGCTATGAACCTATTCTGATCATAATACTATATTCTAGTATGACCTCTAATAACATAACACCAGTTGCCTTATATTAAATGAGATACTACTCAAAAACAATAGTGCTATGTCTGGTAGAAAGCTTTGTCAATCTGTGAAGTTTGGATGAATTGAACAGAAATCACAATCATTTTCTGATTTATATGCAAAAAAAGGTAACTCAACTTCAGAAAGTGTAAATTTAGTGAGACGCACAAGGATGATTGAGAGGCTTCTTAGTTATTTGCGTGCCAAGCATTGCATGCACAAGCAAGAAGAAATGACCAGGCTGCAAACATCACCTATGTCACCAGCTTGCTGTTGCTTTGACTGAATGATGATGTTACACCTTCCAACACATATATCCTACTGTTATTATTTGGCCAATCGAAATTGAAACACCCAATCCTTTCCATTTGCATCCTGAATCCTAAGAGGCAGTCTTCAGGATGAGAAATTGCTGGGAAGCATGTCTGTTCAAGATTAAGAATTGCATAAGAATCAAGCATACAAGTGTACCGAAAACCAAATTTAATTGAAGGAAGTCCAAGTGAGAAAGCAGCTCTAAACAAGTTAGACGCTCTAGTATATGGCAAAACAAGAGGACGAAAAAGTATAACATGGTCTTAGTTTCAAAAAAGACGACAATAAAAATTTCAGTAACATACCTCTACACACTTTTTTGGCAGCACCAGGTGCCCTATCCGACCTGCATCACTCACTCAATGTTTTCTCAGATGAAGGGGTGATAATAGAATTTGAGCTTACGGAAGGTCAAGGATCACATGGAGGACTTGGATTCACTATAATATCAACAAATCAAGTGCAAATTTTGGAGTGAATCAATCACGCCAAGCAAATATGCTTTACGGTACAATTCTCAAACTACGTAGAAGTGGACACTCTCCTGATATTTTCTGAAGCTCTTGATTGCTGCTGATCCTTGGCTAATATCCAGAAAGAATACTGATTTCTTGCCCATCCTTCAGTGCGATGCCTTGCCATGGTGGCCTGATTTTTTTTGCCTCTTTAGAAAAGTCCAGTCCAGTATGACAGCTGGAAGGATTTTCCTGTTGCAACATAGAAGGCCTCTGTTGACATGCATGAGATCCAGAAGGCTTGCTTGAATCCCTTGCTTCATTGTCCTTCAGAGAAACAGACAGTTGTGTTACATTTTGGCATGAATCAGATGATTCATGTTTTTGACCATCAAGAGATTTCTTGAGCTTATGATCATCTTGCTTTCAGTTTCATGGATCTTTCTTCCTTTCACATGCTTGATATCCAGCAAGCCTCCTATATTATCTTGAACCGGTGCACCTAAAGGAGTCCGCACATTAATTTCGGAATTCCCAATGTCAATCTTGTTATGCGCAGGAGCTCGAAGTCACCACCTGCTTCCTTCTCAAATACATTTTGGTTCTCAACAAAGCAGGTAGATGCCTACTCCAATTCTAGGAGTTTCTCACCTACCTTTTCAGTTCTAGGATACTTCATCCTTGAACATGAGTTGGAATTCCAAGCTAAGGAGTGGAAAAGCCCAAGGGATTGCTATACCTGTTCAAGTCCAGAATTTGGCACTGGAGCCTGACTCCATTTTTTTTTTTTATATTGATCTGTGAAACAGTCAACGGAAGGTCGACATGCAGTTCAAGACTGTTATAATGGCTGTTGACACAAAGTCTGCAAAGACCATAGCAGCACAAGGTCCGGGAGATGGGTCAGACCAGATGACCAGTAGTTCTTCCATGGGAACGAAGGAATGACAACTGAAAGAGGCTCAAATGCAGCAAATTGCAGAACAGTCCAAGACTGTTATGATGAACCCTATACATTCATATTATATGCTCGAGGTGAAGGCTAAGAGAGCAGCGGAAGCATGGTGTGCTACAGCTAACAACAAGCACCAAAAACTGTTACTTGTTGAGAAGTTCGATGACAAAACTGGGGGCCGACTTTTGCAAGCCCATGATAGAGGACGTCAGGAAATTGGGTTCATGACAAATGCTTACAGGGGTGGGTGACCAAGGACTTCCAATATACCAAAAGTCTTTACTAAGGTCCTTGGCGAGGGAGTATGGTCCTCATCCAAGCTGTGTAGGTGAGGGTGGAGATGTGAACTATATCAAGGCAGTTCGAACAGACCGTGATGACTGTCAAAAGAGAGCTTGGGGACAAGCTCCATTCCAGGGGGTGGACTTGATGTGCACCTACAAAGAGCACATCCGAGTGTGGCCGAGGAGGCAACCGAGGACGTAGGTGGGATACCAGCTGCTGTCGAAGTCATGGTCGGAAGCGGGGAGATGGCTAGTGCGGCATTTGTTGAAGCTATTGACTTTAGGCATTGGGAGGTTAACCGAGAGAAGATAAAGGGAAGGCCAAGGCGTTTTGAGTGAAGTGAGGCTAATTCCATGTCGAGCAAAGCTGAGGCGCTAAATGTAGAGCGCAAGGCTGAACGGCCGATTGAGATAGGCAGTCCGGAGGCTAATGAGGTTAACCTTACTTCTGAGGAGACCGAAGCGTAAGGCATTAGGCGCAAGCCAGCCAGGGTGATTGCGGAGGGCAGCAATATCTGTTGTGAGGTTAATCTGAAGACTAAAGAGACTTGTGGCCTACAGATTGCAGCCGGTGACGAGAGCAAGGAGCATAAAATGAGTTCAAGCAAGGTTCACTAAGCTGAAGAGAGCATGGAAGGGACTAGGTTCGGTCAGTAGAGGAAGGCTGAAGAGCAGAGGTTGCTGGTTTGGGCAGAGAAAGACTGCGTCAGCTATAAGAGACCAAGGAAGACTGGACGCAACCAAGAGTGCGTCCGGGTCAGGTTTAGTTGGCAAGAGCCCAGGCTAACTTGAGCGCGTCACCGCTGGGTTCAAGCCCAGACCGAGTCATTGTATTTGTTTTGTTTTGGATTTTATTGAGTCAGGTCTTGTACTTGTATCAGTCCTAGACAACAGGTTAAACCTGAGACAGTCCCGCGGCATATAAGCTGGAGACTGTGCCAAAACTTGTAACTTTTAGAAATTGAATCAATAAAAGAAATATTTTTTCTCCCACATGAGAGAGTTTGAGCTACTTAAGTGTGGTGCCAAAAGCTTGGCCAGCGAAGGAGACTTTGCTAGAGAAGAAGATCGCCTACAGAACCAGAGGAGCCGAACCGGGAAGGCTACTAGAACTATAGACATCGAATACAGTGCAGAAGTAGATCCGATCACAGTGCAAGTGCTCTCCAATCTTTGAGGCACTTAGAGGCTGGAATCGGAAGAACGATCACTCGGTTGCGCAGCAGATCGTAGCTCATCCGAGGATTTCTTGAACTGCACGTCGACAGCCGGAGGAACTTCTCAATCGATAAGAAATTCTTCTCTGTGAACATTCTATGGTGAGACCTTCCTGTTAACCCGATCAGAAGTGGAGAGGATGCTGCGGTTCTGATCGATTTCAGTCAACTCATCTAATGAGAAGAATAGGTCGGTCTGATCTGACTGAGATCGAAGGATTTGAGAGGGATTTGAAATGCTGACAAGTTCAGGCGAGAATGATCCCTGTTTCAGGTAGATCGCCTAATGTCTGACTTAGATCAATTTCAATTCTTTTAAGAATTGATTCTTACTGTCACAATCTGTGTCTAATTGTTGCGCATCCCTTGCAATGAGCTACGGAGTGGAACAGTGAGGAATCGACTGACTGAAGATGAAGAAACAGAGGCTGAATTCCTGTTCTGAAGACAGCGACGGCAATCTCTGAAAATAAGCGTAATTGCGGCGATCAGAGGTTGATCTGAGCAGGAAAATGGCTCAGACGTCTTCATAACTCTTGGGGGATCATTCTGGTGAAGTTTGGACGAATCTGAGCTGTTTTGGATAGTTGGCCGGAGCTGATCAGAATCATGACGTCGGATCGCAGAATTAGGCAGCGCAGTTCTGAGTACACCAGAAACTAGGCTGATTGCAATCCTCAATGACTCACCTTTTGTGAGCTGCTTTGAAGCTGAATTTTTTAGGTGTTCCTACATCGGAATCTTAGCTATCACTGGTCCAATTTCATCTCAATCCGAGCTGCGGTTTAATTTTTGTGAATTTTTGAAGGTGACTGGCTCCAGACGTTGCCTGAGTCCTGCGACTAGCTGATTTAAGGCAAACCAGGTGCAACTTCAAGCTTCAACGAGTCACCTACTGGAATCGACTTTGGGGCTGATTTTTGGAGCATCTAATCCTCCAGATCTTGGCTTCCTCCAGATCAAATTTCGTGATTTTTGAACCTCTATACATGGAGTTATGATTTTTTGAAGGAACGCTAGTCTGGGAGCTGGTTCCACACCTGCGAGAGGGATTCTTGCCCGTTTCCCCAAATTCTGTTATAGACTTGGTGAAATGATTATTTGGTGCATTCTCCATGACTTGAGCTTGATGATCTGTAGAATTATCTTTTGCTTGAGCTTTCATTAGTAGGAGCTTTCATTGGGGATTGCAGCCGATATGGGGATGCAGCCTGATATTCAGTTGGCTGTGCTTTCCCAAGAATCTCGTGACTTAAAGATATGCATGAAAGTTGCCCGACACAAGAAGAGAAAATGGAACGGAAATGGCTCTCCAAGAGCAAGGCAAAGGTTTGACCCACATCTGACCAGACGCCGATCCAGTAATGTACCAAAGAGAAGGAGTACCACAGCCAACCTCTAACAGCACTAAGAAACAATACATTTCATCAAGAGCGGGATGAGAGAATGGCGAAAGGGTTGTTTATCATTGTGATGTCAAGTGGTTTCGTGGACAGAAGTGCAAACAATCAAGTTGTTCATAGTCATAGATGACGAAGATGAAGAGTATAAAGTTGAGCAATCAGCTAGAGAGCAAGACAGCCAGGAGAAAGGCCGAACTATGAATCTCATGATGACAGCCAGGTGCTATGTCACACGATAGCTCATATAAGACATCCGGATCCCATGAAGGTGGTTGGATACATCAGTAACCATAAAGTATTAGCTCTCCTAGACACGGGATCAGCTACTATTTCATAAGTCGAGGGACAACTCAATTGATAGGTGGTAAAAGTGAAGTGATATATTTTTGATGTCCCAACCGGTGATGGAACATGTCACATGCAAATTTGCAAGGATAGGGTGCTTCATATTCAAAATGTACATTTATGATGGACTTATGTATTCTGCCTATCCATGGAGTTGATGTAGTTGTGGGAATTCAATGGTTCAGGACGTTGGGAAAAATCCAATGGGACTTTGCCACCAAGAGCATTAGTTCCCTAAGGAGAATAGCGAAGGAAAAGTTCTCTTAACAGCTGTTGACACAAAGTCTGCAAAGACCATAACAGCACAAGGTCTGGGGAAGGGTCAGACCAGATGGGCAGTAGTTCTCCATGGGAAAGAAGAATCACATCTGAAAAGGCTCAAATGCAGCAAATTGCAGAACAGTCCAAGACTGTTATGAAAAACCCCTACAAGTCATATTATATGCTCGAGGTGAAGGCTAGAGAGCAGTGGAAGCATGGTGCTAATGCTCAACACTGCAAAAACTGTTACTTGTTGAGAAGTTCATTGACAAAAGTGGGGCCGACTTTGGGCAAGCCCATGATAGAGGACGTCAGAAATTGGGTTCATGACAAATGCCTACAGGGGTGACCAAGGACCTCCCATATACCAAAATCTTTACTAAGGTCCTTGCCGGGGGAGTATGGACTCATCCAGCTGGGTAGGTGAGGGTGAGATGTGAACTGCTATTAAGGCATTCCAACAGACCGTGACATGACTGTCAAAGAGAGCTTGGGGACAAGCTCCATGAAGGGGGGTGGACTTGATGTGCACCTACCTAGAGCACAGTCGAGTGTGGCCGAGGAGGCTACCGAGGACGTAGGTGGGATACCAGCCGCTATCGCAGTCATGGTCGGAAGCGGGGAGATGGCTAGTGCGGCATCAGTTGAATCTATTGACTTTAGGCATTGTGAGGTTACCGAGAGTAGATACACGGGGGCCTAGGCGTTTTGAGCAAAGTGAGGCTAATTCCATGTCGAGCAAAGCAGAGGCACTAAATGTAGAGGGCAAGACTGAAGGGCCGATTGAGATAGGCAGTCCGGAGGCTAGTGAGGTAACCTTACTTCTGAGGAACCGAAGCGTAAAGTGTTAGGCGCAAGCCGGCGAGGGAGATTGCGGAGGTCAGCGATATCTGTTGTGAGGTTAATCTGAAGACTAAAGAGAGATGCGACCTACAGATTGCAGCCGGTGATCGAGAGCGAGGAGCATACAATGGGTTGAAGCAAGGTTGGTCAGCTGAGTAGACCATGGAAGGGACTAGGTTCAGTCAGTTCAGTGGTCAGTAGAGCAAGGCAAAGAGCAGAGTTGCTCGTTCGGGCAGAGAAAGAGTGCGTTAGCTGTAAGAGACCAAGGAGACTGGGCGCAACCCAGAGTGCGTCCGGGTCAGGTTTGTTGGCAACAGTCAGGCTAACTCGAGTGCGTCATGGCTGGTTCAAGCCCAGACTGAGTCATTGTATTTGTTTGTTTTTGGATTTGATGAGTCAGGTCTTGTACTCATATCAGTCCGAGACAACGGGTTAAACCCGAGACAATCCAGCGGCATATAAGCTGGAACTGTGACAAAACTCGTACTTTTGGAATTGAATCAATAAAAGAAATATTTTCCCTCGCGCGCAAGAGAGTTTGAGTTGCTTAAGTGTGGCGCCAAAAGCTTGGCCAGCGAAGGAGACTTTGCTAGAGAAGAAGATCGCCACAGAACTAGAGGAGCCGAACCAGGAAGGCTACCAGAACTGTAGACGTCGAATACAGTGTAGAAGTAGATCCGATCACAGCGCAAGTGCTCCCCAATCCTTGAGGCACTTAGAGGCTGGAATCGGAAGAAGGATCATTCGCTTGTGCAGCGGATCGTAGCTCATCCAAGGAATGCTGAACTACATGTCGACAGCTGGAGGAACTTCTCAATCGTAAGAAATCCTTCTCCAAGGATATTCTACCGCAGAACTTCCTGTTTACCCGATCAGAGTGGAGAGATGCTGACGTTCTGATCGATTTCAGTCAACTTATCTAATGAGAAGAATAGGCCGGTCTGATCTGACTGATATCGAAGGATTTGAGAGGGATTTGAGATGCTGACGAGTTCAGGAGAGAACGGTCCCTGTTTCAGGCAGATCACCTAACGTCTGACTTAGATCGATTTCAATTATTTTAAGAATCATTTTACTGTCGCAATCTTTGTCTAATTGTTGCGTATCCCTTGCATGAGCTACGGAGTGAAACAGTGAGGAATCGACTGACTGAAGATGAAGAAACAGAGGCTGAATTCCTGTTCTAAAGATAGCGACGGCAATCTCTGAAAATCAGCACAATTCTGGCGATCAGAGGCTGATCTAATCAGGGAAATGGCTCAGACGTCTTCGTAACTCTTGGGGATCATTATGGTGATGATTGGGAAGAATCTGAGCTGTTTTGGATAGTTCGCCGGAGCTGATCGAAATCATGATAGCGGATCGCAGAATTAGGCGGCGCAGTTCTGAGTGACCAAAAACTTGGCCGATTTCAATCCTCACGACTTCAACTTTTGAAAGCTGCTTTGAGCTGAATTTTTAGGCGTTCGTACATCAGAATCTCAGCTATCGCTGGTCCAATTTTTATCTCAATCCGAGCTAGCGGTTGAATTTTGGTGAATTTTTTATGGTCGATTGGCACCAGACATGCCTGAGTCCTATGAAGGCTGATTTCAGGGTCAAAACCAGAACACAACTTCAAGCCTTCAACAAGTCGCCTATTGCAAACCACTTTGGTGCTGATTTTTGGAGCGTCTAATCCTCCAGATCTTGGCTTTCCTCCATATCAAAATTTTGTGATTTTTGGACCTCTGTACACAGAGTTATGATTTTTTAAAGAACGCAAGTCTGGGAGCTGGTTCCACACCTGCGTGAGGATTCTCGCCCGTTTCCCCAAATTCTATTACAGACTTGGGTGAAATCGATTCTCTGATGCATTCTCCATGACTTGAGCTTGATGATCTGTAGAATTATCTTCTGCTTGAGCTCTTGATTCCTTCGCAGCACCATCATACTCTCTGCTGATAGCTGTGGCAGCGAGCTGTTGAATTAGGCGAGAAGCAGAACCTGTTGGAGCTCGATCTTGTAGCAAGGAGCTGTCTTGAAGAGGCATGCATCGTCGCCCATTCGACGCAACATCCCCCAAATTCGATTACAGATAGTAGGGGATCTCATCTCTGGTGAAGCATCTCCACTCCTGCATTCATCTGAGATTTCTGATTGCATATAGTGACTGCTCCTGTTTTTGGAAGCGCACATCACAGCCATAGCAGGCTGGTGGTGGACTTCATTGCAATCTACTGTCCATTTGAAGGGGAAGGGTGATCTTCAGCGCAATCTGAAGATATTTTCCCAATCTACATCACACAATTGGGGTTTCCTGCTATTCGGGTGACACACCTCCTCCATTACTTTCTGTTCAGTGTTTCTTACAAGAACAGTAAACTGCTAGTGTTGTCTTAAACACTAGGAGCCTGCGCATCAGAGGAAAACGGCGTCCACTTTAATGCCAGATGCAAAATAAAAAGGCCATCTGCATGCATTTAAACAAATAAGAAAGCTTCATTCTTTACAAAATTCGCCTAGAACAGGGAAAAGGAACCACATTTTCTGCACACGACCGCTTCAATAACCAAGAAATGATCGACTTCTGCACCAAATGAAAAGAAAAGTGAAGGCTTCCACAGTAAGACGTATAGCTTTCCTTGTCAAATCTGCTCGAATGTGTGACACCCAGCACATCATCACCATGGGCTACACTCCACACATACAGACTCCGTAAAAATTTCACAGAAAGAAAAAGCCAGATATCATGTTTTTTTCAAGCGGACGCCGATGTAATTCTACTGGAGAATATGAAAATAATTGATTTGGGCATTCCTATGCAGATCCCAAGAGAATGCATAGGATAAAACTTAAGAGAGAAAAGTAGACATCGTCTTAAGGGAGCCTCGAATTCCGATATAATCTATGAATCTGTAGATATCAACACGTACATTTGTTTGGAAAATGTCGTGAAGGGTCAAATCCAATATTAAATCTAGCCCTTCAAAAGTCCTAACAGTTTAGAGTGACAACTTAGAGAAAACCATGTGATTCCAAAGGCGGCAAACTTGTCATTCTGCGAAAATTATTAATGAGAAAAAGCTTAAAAAAAAATAAAATTCACATTTCTGGCGAATCAAGATCCTTTGTACCCGAGAAAATTTTATACACAGAAAATTCCAGCAACCATCAATTTAATTGTGCATCCATCAACTTAATCGTCCCAACGAGGATGTAAAAACTGTTTCAAGAACAACAGAGATGTCTTCTTTACGCTGATCTCCAAGCCGGGCAACACCAGACAAAAAAAGAAGAAACAGAGGAAAAAAACATACTCGCAGCGGTCACAGAGCTCGGCCACGTCGCCGGACCTTAATTTCCTCCAACCAAAACAACAATTAACCAGAACAAACTCTGACCCCGCAAAGAGTATTTGTAGGGCAACTAAAACACGTAACAACACCAAGATTAGAAAAAGGAAAACCACAAACTTCTTGATCAATCATCCAGCAGGGCGAGAAAGAGGGAGAAGCAGACGGTTTCAAGAGTCTAACTCGTGTATGTCTCTTCCTCCTCCTCCTGCGTCTGCCACCACGCTGCCACGGCTGCCGGTGCTTTGGCTGGCCTTTGCTCGTTCAGTGCGTCGTCTCCTCATCGCTGTCATTGATTCCCTTTACACCTTGGCATCTCATCTGCAGCGAACGTCATGCAGGCACATAACACCCTCTTACACATTTCACACACAGACTGAGGCTCACCCACCCAGCACTATTTTGTGTTGCTTCTTTTTCGTCGTAAATCTTCCTCATCCTTTTTCCCCCAAAAATCTCTAATCTCTCACTCTCTCACCATCGGTCGTTTGCCTGTTCTCCACTGTCCTCCGGCGTTTGCCCGTTCTCCACTGTCCGGGCCACTGCCATTTTATAAGTGAGTCTTAGCCTGGTCCTGAAACACTGATCTTTCCTCTAGTTAGAACCTGCAGTAACCACAGAAGATTCAATCTGTGCTTTGGTGGGGTTGGACAGCTCGAGCCTTGTCCACTATACCTTGATATGGATGGGCTAGTTTCGCTGCATTCCGTTCTTGACTCTATACTCAAGTGGCCCGCAACCCAATCCATCTTTTTCTCCTCTTTCAAGGATGGTGTGGGACAAAAAAAAAGAATTGGGGAAAAATTTTCACCGTCATTTCTTTGATGGGAAACATTTTTCATCCGTGAAGGTGGGAGAACATGCGACGAGGGAGAACATGCGACGAAGACTTCTACTTTTGTATTTAAAAACTTATCTACGATGTTGACATGCCACCTCTTTGAATTCTCCAAATTAATCCAACAATCCAAGGCGTTGTGCTTCTTGAGCAATTCCCATGTGATACTTCAACATAATGGGCACTCTTGTTTGAATATGCATCTTATTTCCTTCTCATCTCATTTATTCTCAAATGACACGAAGTCAACCCTAAATAGGACCATCAGTTCAAGCCCAAAATCTACAAAGAAGTTTGGATTCAGCTTCAATCCACCCTTCTGTGTCCATGTCATCCAGCATATGTGAGCCCTCCTCCAAGATCTCTGGATAGAATTGCCATCCCATGTGCTAAAGAGTGAGTTAGTCACCTACAATCTCTTACCGTCCAAGCTCAACCGGATCATTTGTGGCCCACCTCTGAGTCTGTTTCCCTGAGGAAAGCAAGAATATGTAAGAACAACAATGACTTAAACACACACTTTTACTTCAGGAATCAAACTGAGACTCCAACCCATCTTTAGATACTGCAACTATCTGGCTTCCCTTCTGAAAGTCCACAACCCATAGTTGTCCAGTCAAAACAGGCTTTGAAGGGTCCTGCGACGATATTTGACACTGTCACACTGACCTCCAAAGGTAGGAGATCTGAGTTACCAAGGTCCAGTTGTTTCAGTTCACCATCGGGCCAGCTATATACATGTAGATGTCTTCATAACGTCCATCTTCTACATGTTGGAGACTGAATCCTTTTGTAAAAGATTTTGTGCTCCCATGATGAACTAATCATGGTCTTGTGTCAGGGCTGATACCAGAAGTCATATCCAAATAGAGGACTTACCAAGTTTCTCCCATCTGAACCAGAACATACATATCAGAGATCAAAAGTACCAGATTTCAACACAAATGAAGATGGCCGATCAGAGCACTCACATCAAATGCATGGGATAAAAGCTAAAATTCATTCCAAGAAGTCCATGTGATCTTAAGAGATGTATCTTATCATAGCAAAATCAAGTGAGGACAGTGATTATGCTCATGTGAGGCAGTGTTAAGTAATCTTGTACAAGAAAAAAGAACTTGCCAGAACCAGTTCACTGATGCGAAAGCTCAACCTGTCACACTTAAATTTATAGAAAGAGATCAGATTTGGTGTGGAAAGAACTAGTGATACTGGCACAATGCAAGTTCCCTGCTTGTTTTCTCTAAACGACGAAAAATAGAAACTGTTGAACATATATGACAGGGGACTGTGTGAGTGAGTTTATGATTGAAATAACGTCATCAAAATAATTGCTGCAGACCATAAAAGATTTCATTTAGAAAATTTGTAAGCTTTGAGGACAATTTCAATGACCAATATTGAGATAAAAACATTATGAAAAAGCAAGAATGGATTATCGTTGAGGTTCCAAGCCATGATACATTTTGAACATGGAAAGAGAATACTTGTGTCTCACTGTATGCATGTTATGCATGTACAGCATCTTCTCTGAATCCCCCATATAAACATGGGGGTTGGGCTGACCTGCAATTCTAAAATTACAAAAGATGCCCTTACAAAAACATGGAGGAATCTTCGGATGAATGAAATGGATCAAAATGCAGTTCACTGCGAAGGAAAGTTCCTTTGCTAGTTGCTCTCTCCAATTCTCCTTAGAAAATGCTTTTGAAAGCCGTCTAAGGTAGAATACAGAGAAAACTTCAAGCATAATCCTTTCGGCTTTATTTGTTTAAACCAAATATTTCCTTCAAATATCCAAAGCAGTAAGCTGCATGTAGAAAAAGAACAAAGAAAAAGGTTAGAAATTATAAGCACAAGAAAGGAAGTGCAACTAAGGACCTCCATCTATTTGCATAACCTACAAATGTTTTGGACATCTATGAATCCAGAAACTGCATAATGTAAACTCACATTTTACCTTACAAAAGATGCCCTTACAAAAATACATGGAGGAATCT
>NW_022204784.1:0-20482 GCF_008831285.2 Nymphaea colorata | reverse complement strand
TTAAATTTCATTCATATTCATTTGAACGTTTTTGAAACTTAAATCGTCCAATATAAGCGTAACATGTTCAACACATTGGATTAACTATAGTGAAGCAAATGAATTGATTAAAGTCTCATCTGTATTCATACAAACTTGTGATTTCAGTACATTAAATCAATCATTATAAATTAACAACATGTTGAACACATTGATTAACTATAGGGGATCGAATGAAAGGCTTAAATCCTATTCGTATTGATACGAACTTGTGATTTCAATCCCTTAAATCAATCAATATAAATAAAACAAGTCCAACTCATGTTATTAACAAAAAGGAGCAATCAATTGCTTAAATTTCATTCATATTCATACAAACGTTTCGTTTCAATACTTTTAACCGTTCAATATAAATGTAACAACAACTTAAAGTCATTGGATTAACGATAATAAGCAAATGAATGGCATAACCCCCATTCATTTATATGAACTTGTGATTTCAATCCTTAAATCGTTCTATGTAGACATAACAACAAGTTAAACGCATTCGATTGCCTACAATAATATGTATATGTATAAAACACGTAATATATGTATACGAGTGATAAGTATACGATAATACATATAACTAATTAAACGCGTTCAATTAACTTACATGATCAAATGAATAACATTTATTTCATGCATATTCATTTGAACTTGTGATTTTGAAACCCTTAAATCATCCAATATAAGCGTAACATGTTCAACACATTGGATTAACTATAGTGAAGCAAATGAACTGATAAAGTCTCATTGTATTCATACAAACTTGTGATTTCAGTACATTAAATCAATCATTATAAATTAACAACATGTTGAACACATTGGATTAACTATAGGGGATCGAATGAAAGGCTTAAATCCTATTCGTATTGATACGAACTTGTGATTTCAATCCCTTAAATCAATCAATATAAATAAAACAAGTCCAACTCATGTTATTAACAATAAAGGAGCCAATCAATTGCTTAAATTTCATTCATATTCATACAAACGTTTCGTTTCAATACTTTTAACCGTTCAATATAAATGTAACAACAACTTAAAGTCATTGGATTAACGATAACTAAGCAAATGAATGGCATAACCCCATTCATTTATATGAACTTGTGATTTCAATCCTTAAATCGTTCTATGTAGACATAACAACAAGTTAAACGCATTCGATTGCCTACAATAATATGTATATGTATAAAACCGTAATATATGTATACGAGTGATAAGTATACGATAATACATATAACTAATTAAACGCGTTCAATTAACTTACATGATCAAATGAATAACATTTATTTCATGCATATTCATTTGAACTTGTGATTTTGAAACCCTTAAATCATCCAATATAAGCGTAACATGTTCAACACATTGGATTAACTATAGTGAAGCAAATGAATGATTAAAGTCTCATCTGTATTCATACAAACTTGTGATTTCAGTACATTAAATCAATCATTATAAATTAACAACATGTTGAACACATTGGATTAACTATAGGGGATCGAATGAAAGGCTTAAATCCTATTCGTATTGATACGAACTTGTGATTTCAATCCCTTAAATCAATCAATATAAATAAAACAAGTCCAACTCATGTTATTAACAATAAAGGAGCCAATCAATTGCTTAAATTTCATTCATATTCATACAAACGTTTCGTTTCAATACTTTTAACCGTTCAATATAAATGTAACAACAACTTAAAGTCATTGGATTAACGATAATAAGCAAATGAATGGCATAACCCCATTCATTTATATGAACTTGTGATTTCAATCCTTAAATCGTTCTATGTAGACATAACAACAAGTTAAACGCATTCGATTGCCTACAATAATATGTATATGTATAAAACCGTAATATATGTATACGAGTGATAAGTATACGATAATACATATAACTAATTAAACGCGTTCAATTAACTCTACATGATCAAATGAATAACATTTATTTCATGCATATTCATTTGAACTTGTGATTTTGAAACCCTTAAATCATCCAATATAAGCGTAACATGTTCAACACATTGGATTAACTATAGTGAAGCAAATGAACTGAAAAGTCTCATTGTATTCATACAAACTTGTGATTTCAGTACATTAAATCAATCATTATAAATTAACAACATGTTGAACACATTGGATTAACTATAGGGGATCGAATGAAAGGCTTAAATCCTATTCGTATTGATACGAACTTGTGATTTCAATCCCTTAAATCAATCAATATAAATAAAACAAGTCCAACTCATGTTATTAACAATAAAGGAGCCAATCAATTGCTTAAATTTCATTCATATTCATACAAACGTTTCGTTTCAATACTTTTAACCGTTCAATATAAATGTAACAACAACTTAAAGTCATTGGATTAACGATAACTAAGCAAATGAATGGCATAACCCCATTCATTTATATGAACTTGTGATTTCAATTCCTTAAATCGTTCTATGTAGACATAACAACAAGTTAAACGCATTCGATTGCCTACAATAATATGTATATGTATAAAACCGTAATATATGTATACGAGTGATAAGTATACGATAATACATATAACTAATTAAACGCGTTCAATTAACTTTACATGATCAATTACATATTCATTTGAACTTGTGATTTGAAACCTTAAATCCAATATAAGCGTAACATGTTCAAACATTGGATAACTATAGTGAAGCAAATGAATGAAAAGTCTCATTGTATTCATACAAACTTGTGATTTCAGTACATTAAATCAATCATTATAAATTAACAACATGTTGAACACATTGGATTAACTATAGGGATCGAATGAAAGCTTAAATCTATTCGTATTGATACGAACTTGTGATTTCAATCCTTAAATCAATCAATATAAATAAAACAAGTCCAACTCATGTATTAACATAGACAATCAATCATTCATATTATACAAAGTTTCGTAACATGTTCAACACATTGGATTAACTATAGTGAAGCAAATGAATGATAAAGTCTCATCTGTATTCATACAAACTTGTGATTTCAGTACATTAAATCAATCATTATAAATTAACAACATGTTGAACACATTGGATTAACTATAGGGGATCGAATGAAAGGCTTAAATCCTATTCGTATTGATACGAACTTGTGATTTCAATCCCTTAAATCAATCAATATAAATAAAACAAGTCCAACTCATGTTATTAACAAAAAGGAGCAATCAATTGCTTAAATTTCATTCATATTCATACAAACGTTTCGTTTCAATACTTTTAACCGTTCAATATAAATGTAACAACAACTTAAAGTCATTGGATTAACGATAACTAAGCAAATGAATGGCATAACCCCCATTCATTTATATGAACTTGTGATTTCAAATCCTTAAATCGTTCTATGTAGACATAACAACAAGTTAAACGCATTCGATTGCCTACAATAATATGTATATGTATAAAACCGTAATATATGTATACGAGTGATAAGTATACGATAATACATATAACTAATTAAACGCGTTCAATTAACTTACATGATCAAATGAATAACATTTATTTCATGCATATTCATTTGAACTTGTGATTTTGAAACCCTTAAATCATCCAATATAAGCGTAACATGTTCAACACATTGGATTAACTATAGTGAAGCAAATGAACTGATAAAGTCTCATCTGTATTCATACAAACTTGTGATTTCAGTACATTAAATCAATCATTATAAATTAACAACATGTTGAACACATTGGATTAACTATAGGGGATCGAATGAAAGGCTTAAATCCTATTCGTATTGATACGAACTTGTGATTTCAATCCCTTAAATCAATCAATATAAATAAAACAAGTCCAACTCATGTTATTAACAATAAAGGAGCCAATCAATTGCTTAAATTTCATTCATATTCATACAAACGTTTCGTTTCAATACTTTTAACCGTTCAATATAAATGTAACAACAACTTAAAGTCATTGGATTAACGATAATAAGCAAATGAATGGCATAACCCCCATTCATTTATATGAACTTGTGATTTCAAATCCTTAAATCGTTCTATGTAGACATAACAACAAGTTAAACGCATTCGATTGCCTACAATAATATGTATATGTATAAAACACGTAATATATGTATACGAGTGATAAGTATACGATAATACATATAACTAATTAAACGCGTTCAATTAACTTACATGATCAAATGAATAACATTTATTTCATGCATATTCATTTGAACTTGTGATTTTGAAACCCTTAAATCATCCAATATAAGCGTAACATGTTCAACACATTGGATTAACTATAGTGAAGCAAATGAATGATTAAAGTCTCATCTGTATTCATACAAACTTGTGATTTCAGTACATTAAATCAATCATTATAAATTAACAACATGTTGAACACATTGGATTAACTATAGGGGATCGAATGAAAGGCTTAAATCCTATTCGTATTGATACGAACTTGTGATTTCAATCCCTTAAATCAATCAATATAAATAAAACAAGTCCAACTCATGTTATTAACAATAAAGGAGCCAATCAATTGCTTAAATTTCATTCATATTCATACAAACGTTTCGTTTCAATACTTTTAACCGTTCAATATAAATGTAACAACAACTTAAAGTCATTGGATTAACGATAACTAAGCAAATGAATGGCATAACCCCCATTCATTTATATGAACTTGTGATTTCAAATCCTTAAATCGTTCTATGTAGACATAACAACAAGTTAAACGCATTCGATTGCCTACAATAATATGTATATGTATAAAACCGTAATATATGTATACGAGTGATAAGTATACGATAATACATATAACTAATTAAACGCGTTCAATTAACTTACATGATCAAATGAATAACATTTATTTCATGCATATTCATTTGAACTTGTGATTTTGAAACCCTTAAATCATCCAATATAAGCGTAACATGTTCAACACATTGGATTAACTATAGTGAAGCAAATGAATGATAAAGTCTCATCTGTATTCATACAAACTTGTGATTTCAGTACATTAAATCAATCATTATAAATTAACAACATGTTGAACACATTGGATTAACTATAGGGGATCGAATGAAAGGCTTAAATCCTATTCGTATTGATACGAACTTGTGATTTCAATCCCTTAAATCAATCAATATAAATAAAACAAGTCCAACTCATGTTATTAACAATAAAGGAGCAATCAATTGCTTAAATTTCATTCATATTCATACAAACGTTTCGTTTCAATACTTTTAACCGTTCAATATAAATGTAACAACAACTTAAAGTCATTGGATTAACGATAACTAAGCAAATGAATGGCATAACCCCCATTCATTTATATGAACTTGTGATTTCAATCCTTAAATCGTTCTATGTAGACATAACAACAAGTTAAACGCATTCGATTGCCTACAATAATATGTATATGTATAAAACGCGTAATATATGTATACGAGTGATAAGTATACGATAATACATATAACTAATTAAACGCGTTCAATTAACTTACATGATCAAATGAATAACATTTATTTCATGCATATTCATTTGAACTTGTGATTTTGAAACCCTTAAATCATCCAATATAAGCGTAACATGTTCAACACATTGGATTAACTATAGTGAAGCAAATGAACTGATTAAAGTCTCATCTGTATTCATACAAACTTGTGATTTCAGTACATTAAATCAATCATTATAAATTAACAACATGTTGAACACATTGGATTAACTATAGGGGATCGAATGAAAGGCTTAAATCCTATTCGTATTGATACGAACTTGTGATTTCAATCCCTTAAATCAATCAATATAAATAAAACAAGTCCAACTCATGTTATTAACAATAAAGGAGCCAATCAATTGCTTAAATTTCATTCATATTCATACAAACGTTTCGTTTCAATACTTTTAACCGTTCAATATAAATGTAACAACAACTTAAAGTCATTGGATTAACGATAATAAGCAAATGAATGGCATAACCCCCATTCATTTATATGAACTTGTGATTTCAAATCCTTAAATCGTTCTATGTAGACATAACAACAAGTTAAACGCATTCGATTGCCTACAATAATATGTATATGTATAAAACACGTAATATATGTATACGAGTGATAAGTATACGATAATACATATAACTAATTAAACGCGTTCAATTAACTTTACATGATCAAATGAATAACATTTATTTCATGCATATTCATTTGAACTTGTGATTTTGAAACCCTTAAATCGTCCAATATAAGCGTAACATGTTCAACACATTGGATTAACTATAGTGAAGCAAATGAATGATTAAAGTCTCATCTGTATTCATACAAACTTGTGATTTCAGTACATTAAATCAATCATTATAAATTAACAACATGTTGAACACATTGGTATTAACTATAGGGGATCGAATGAAAGGCTTAAATCCTATTCGTATTGATACGAACTTGTGATTTCAATCCCTTAAATCAATCAATATAAATAAAACAAGTCCAACTCATGTTATTAACAATCAAAGGAGCCAATCAATTGCTTAAATTTCATTCATATTCATACAAACGTTTCGTATTCAATAGCTTATTAATCATTCATATTCATAAACGTTCGTTCATACTTTAACCGTTCAATATAAATGTAACAACAACTTAAAGTCATTGGATTAACGATAATAAGCAAATGAATGGCATAACCCCCATTCATTTATATGAACTTGTGATTTCAAATCCTTAAATCGTTCTATGTAGACATAACAACAAGTTAAACGCATTCGATTGCCTACAATAATATGTATATGTATAAAACACGTAATATATGTATACGAGTGATAAGTATACGATAATACATATAACTAATTAAACGCGTTCAATTAACTTTACATGATCAAATGAATAACATTTATTTCATGCATATTCATTTGAACTTGTGATTTTGAAACCCTTAAATCATCCAATATAAGCGTAACATGTTCAACACATTGGATTAACTATAGTGAAGCAAATGAACTGATAAAGTCTCATCTGTATTCATACAAACTTGTGATTTCAGTACATTAAATCAATCATTATAAATTAACAACATGTTGAACACATTGGATTAACTATAGGGGATCGAATGAAAGGCTTAAATCCTATTCGTATTGATACGAACTTGTGATTTCAATCCCTTAAATCAATCAATATAAATAAAACAAGTCCAACTCATGTTATTAACAATAAAGGAGCCAATCAATTGCTTAAATTTCATTCATATTCATACAAACGTTTCGTTTCAATACTTTTAACCGTTCAATATAAATGTAACAACAACTTAAAGTCATTGGATTAACGATAACTAAGCAAATGAATGGCATAACCCCCATTCATTTATATGAACTTGTGATTTCAATCCTTAAATCGTTCTATGTAGACATAACAACAAGTTAAACGCATTCGATTGCCTACAATAATATGTATATGTATAAAACACGTAATATATGTATACGAGTGATAAGTATACGATAATACATATAACTAATTAAACGCGTTCAATTAACTTTACATGATCAAATGAATAACATTTATTTCATGCATATTCATTTGAACTTGTGATTTTGAAACCCTTAAATCGTCCAATATAAGCGTAACATGTTCAACACATTGGATTAACTATAGTGAAGCAAATGAATGATTAAAGTCTCATCTGTATTCATACAAACTTGTGATTTCAGTACATTAAATCAATCATTATAAATTAACAACATGTTGAACACATTGGATTAACTATAGGGGATCGAATGAAAGGCTTAAATCCTATTCGTATTGATACGAACTTGTGATTTCAATCCCTTAAATCAATCAATATAAATAAAACAAGTCCAACTCATGTTATTAACAATAAAGGAGCCAATCAATTGCTTAAATTTCATTCATATTCATACAAACGTTTCGTTTCAATACTTTTAACCGTTCAATATAAATGTAACAACAACTTAAAGTCATTGGATTAACGATAACTAAGCAAATGAATGGCATAACCCCCATTCATTTATATGAACTTGTGATTTCAATCCTTAAATCGTTCTATGTAGACATAACAACAAGTTAAACGCATTCGATTGCCTACAATAATATGTATATGTATAAAACACGTAATATATGTATACGAGTGATAAGTATACGATAATACATATAACTAATTAAACGCGTTCAATTAACTTTACATGATCAAATGAATAACATTTATTTCATGCATATTCATTTGAACTTGTGATTTTGAAACCCTTAAATCGTCCAATATAAGCGTAACATGTTCAAACATTGGATTAACTATAGTGAAGCAAATGAATGATAAAGTCTCATTGTATTCATACAAACTTGTGATTTCAGTACATTAAATCAATCATTATAAATTAACAACATGTTGAACACATTGATAATATAGGGATCGAATGAAAGGCTTAAATCCTATTCGTATTGATACGAACTTGTGATTTCAATCCTTAAATCAATCAATATAAATAAAACAAGTCCAACTCATGTTATTAACAATAAAGAGAATCAATTGCTTAAATTTCATTCATATTCATACAACGTTTCAACTAATCAATATAAGGTAAATTCAACACATTGATTAACTATAGTGAAGCAAATAATTGATTAAAGTCTCATCTGTATTCATACAAACTTGTGATTTCAGTACATTAAATCAATCATTATAAATTAACAACATGTTGAACACATTGGATTAACTATAGGGATCGAATGAAAGGCTTAAATCTATTCGTATTGATACGAACTTGTGATTTCAATCCCTTAAATCAATCAATATAAATAAAACAAGTCCAACTCATGTTATTAACAATAAAGGAGCAATCAATTGCTTAAATTTCATTCATATTCATACAAACGTTTCGTTTCAATACTTTTAACCGTTCAATATAAATGTAACAACAACTTAAAGTCATTGGATTAACGATAACTAAGCAAATGAATGCATAACCCCCATTCATTTATATGAACTTGTGATTTCAATTCCTTAAATCGTTCTATGTAGACATAACAACAAGTTAAACGCATTCGATTGCCTACAATAATATGTATATGTATAAAACGCGTAATATATGTATACGAGTGATAAGTATACGATAATACATATAACTAATTAAACGCGTTCAATTAACTCTACATGATCAAATGAATAACATTTATTTCATGCATATTCATTTGAACTTGTGATTTTGAAACCCTTAAATCATCCAATATAAGCGTAACATGTTCAACACATTGGATTAACTATAGTGAAGCAAATGAACTGACAAAAGTCTCATATGTATTCATACAAACTTGTGATTTCAGTACATTAAATCAATCATTATAAATTAACAACATGTTGAACACATTGGATTAACTATAGGGGATCGAATGAAAGGCTTAAATCCTATTCGTATTGATACGAACTTGTGATTTCAATCCCTTAAATCAATCAATATAAATAAAACAAGTCCAACTCATGTTATTAACAACAAAGGAGCCAATCAATTGCTTAAATTTCATTCATATTCATACAAACGTTTCGTTTCAATACTTTTAACCGTTCAATATAAATGTAACAACAACTTAAAGTCATTGGATTAACGATAACTAAGCAAATGAATGGCATAACCCCATTCATTTATATGAACTTGTGATTTCAAATCCTTAAATCGTTTATGTAGACATAACAACAAGTTAAACGCATTCGATTGCCTACAATAATATGTATATGTATAAAACGCGTAATATATGTATACGAGTGATAAGTATACGATAATACATATAACTAATTAAACGCGTTCAATTAACTCTACATGATCAAATGAATAACATTTATTTCATGCATATTCATTTGAACTTGTGATTTTGAAACCCTTAAATCATCCAATATAAGCGTAACATGTTCAACACATTGGATTAACTATAGTGAAGCAAATGAACTGACAAAGTCTCATATGTATCATACAAACTTGTGATTTCAGTACATTAAATCAATCATTATAAATTAACAACATGTTGAACACATTGTATTAACTATAGGGGATCGAATGAAAGGCTTAAATCCTATTCGTATTGATACGAACTTGTGATTTCAATCCCTTAAATCAATCAATATAAATAAAACAAGTCCAACTCATGTTTAACAACAAAGGAGCCAATCAATTGCTTAAATTTCATTCATATTCATACAAACGTTTCGTTTCAATACTTTTAACCGTTCAATATAAATGTAACAACAACTTAAAGTCATTGGATTAACGATAACTAAGCAAATGAATGGCATAACCCCCATTCATTTATATGAACTTGTGATTTCAATTCCTTAAATCGTTCTATGTAGACATAACAACAAGTTAAACGCATTCGATTGCCTACAATAATATGTATATGTATAAAACACGTAATATATGTATACGAGTGATAAGTATACGATAATACATATAACTAATTAAACGCGTTCAATTAACTTTACATGATCAAATGAATAACATTTATTTCATGCATATTCATTTGAACTTGTGATTTTGAAACCCTTAAATCGTCCAATATAAGCGTAACATGTTCAACACATTGGATTAACTATAGTGAAGCAAATGAATTGATTAAAGTCTCATCTGTATTCATACAAACTTGTGATTTCAGTACATTAAATCAATCATTATAAATTAACAACATGTTGAACACATTGGATTAACTATAGGGGATCGAATGAAAGGCTTAAATCCTATTCGTATTGATACGAACTTGTGATTTCAATCCCTTAAATCAATCAATATAAATAAAACAAGTCCAACTCATGTTATTAACAATAAAGGAGCAATCAATTGCTTAAATTTCATTCATATTCATACAAACGTTTCGTTTCAATACTTTTAACCGTTCAATATAAATGTAACAACAACTTAAAGTCATTGGATTAACGATAAGTAAGCAAATGAATGGCATAACCCCCATTATTTATATGAACTTGTGATTTCAATCCTTAAATCGTTCTATATAGACATAACAACAAGTTAAAGCATTCGATTGCCTACAATAATATGTATATGTATAAAACGCGTAATATATGTATACGAGTGATAAGTATACGATAATACATATAACTAATTAAACGCGTTCAATTAACTCTACATGATCAAATGAATAACATTTATTTCATGCATATTCATTTGAACTTGTGATTTTGAAACCCTTAAATCATCCAATATAAGCGTAACATGTTCAACACATTGGATTAACTATAGTGAAGCAAATGAACTGACAAAGTCTCATATGTATTCATACAAACTTGTGATTTCAGTACATTAAATCAATCATTATAAATTAACAACATGTTGAACACATTGGATTAACTATAGGGGATCGAATGAAAGGCTTAAATCCTATTCGTATTGATACGAACTTGTGATTTCAATCCCTTAAATCAATCAATATAAATAAAACAAGTCCAACTCATGTTATTAACAACAAAGGAGCGAATCAATTGCTTAAATTTCATTCATATTCATACAAACGTTTCGTTTCAATACTTTTAACCGTTCAATATAAATGTAACAACAACTTAAAGTCATTGGATTAACGATAACTAAGCAAATGAATGGCATAACCCCCATTCATTTATATGAACTTGTGATTTAAATTCTTAAATCGTTCTATTAGACATAACAACAAGTTAAACGCATTCGATTGCTACAATAATATGTATATGTATAAAACGCGTAATATATTATACGAGTGATAAGTATACGATAATACATATAACTAATTAAACGCGTTCAATTAACTTACATGATCAAATGAATAACATTTATTTCATGCATATTCATTGAACTTGTGATTTTGAAACCCTTAAATCATCCAATATAAGCGTAACATGTTCAACACATTGGATTAACTATAGTGAAGCAAATGAATGATTAAAGTTCATCTGTATTCATACAAATTGTGATTTCAGTACATTAAATCAATCATTATAAATTAACAACATGTTAACACATTGGATTAACTATAGGGGATCGAATGAAAGGCTTAAATCCTATTCGTATTGATACGAACTTGTGATTTCAATCCCTTAAATCAATCAATATAAATAAAACAAGTCCAACTCATGTTATTAACAATAAAGGAGCGAATCAATTGCTTAAATTTCATTGATATTCATAGAAACGTTTCGTTCAATACTTTTAACCGTTCAATATAAATTAAAACAACTTAAAGTCATTGGATTAACGATAAGTAAGCAAATGAATGCATAACCCCCATTCATTTATATGAACTTGTGATTTCAATCCTTAAATCGTTCTATGTAGACATAACAACAAGTAAACGCATTGATTGCCTACAATAATATGTAATGATAAAACACGTAATATATGTATACGAGTGATAAGTATACGATAATACATATAACTAATTAAACGCGTTCAATTAACTTTACATGATCAATGAATAACATTTATATTCAATGATTGGCTCCTTTTTGTTAATAACATGAGTTGGACTTGTTTTATTTATATTGATTGATTTAAGGATTGAAATCACAAGTTCGTATCAATAGAATAGGATTTAGCCTTTCATTCGATCCCTATAGTTAATACAATGTGTTCAACATGTTGTTAATTTATAATGATTGATTTAATGTACTGAAATCACAAGTTTGTATGAATACATATGAGACTTTTCAGTTCATTTGCTTCACTATAATTAATCCAATGTGTTGAACATGTTACGCTTATATTGGATGATTTAAGGGTTTCAAAATCACAAGTTCAAATGAATAGCATGAAATAAATGTTATTCATTTGATCATGTAAGTTAATTGAAGTGTTTAATTAGTTATATGTATTATCGTATACTTATCACTCGTATACATATATTACGCGTTTTATACATATACATATTATTGTAGGCAATCGAATGCGTTTAACTTGTTGTTATGTCTACATAGAACGATTTAAGGATTTGAAATCAAAGTTCTATAAATGAATGGGGTTATGCCATTCATTTGCTTACTTATCGTTAATCCAATGACTTTAAGTTGTTGTTACATTTATATTGAACGGTTAAAAGTATTGAAACGAAACGTTTGTATGAATATGAATGAAATTTAAGCAATTGATTGGCTCCTTTATTGTTAATAACATGAGTTGGACTTGTTTTATTTATATTGATTGATTTAAGGGATTGAAATCACAAGTTCGTATCAATACGAATAGGATTTAAGCCTTTCATTCGATCCCCTATAGTTAATCCAATGTGTTCAACATGTTGTTAATTTATAATGATTGATTTAATGTACTGAAATCACAAGTTTGTATGAATACAATGAGACTTTAATCAGTTCATTTGCTTCACTATAGTTAATCCAATGTGTTGAACATGTTACGCTTATATTGGACGATTTAAGGGTTTCAAAATCACAATTTCAAATGAATATGCATGAAATAAATGTTATTCATTTGATCATGTAAAGTTAATTGAACGCGTTTAATTAGTTATATGTATTATCGTATACTTATCACTCGTATACATATATTACGTGTTTTATACATATACATATTATTGTAGGCAATCGAATGCGTTTAACTTGTTGTTATGTCATAGACATTAAGGATTTGAAATCACAAGTTCATATAAATGAATGGGGGTTATGCCATTCATTTGCTTAGTTATCGTTAATCCAATGACTTTAAGTTGTTGTTACATTTATATTGAACGGTTAAAAGTATTGAAACGAAACGTTTGTATGAATATGAATGAAATTTAAGCAATTGATTGGCTCCTTTGTTGTTAATAACATGAGTTGGACTTGTTTTATTTATATTGATTGATTTAAGGGATTGAAATCACAAGTTCGTATCAATACGAATAGGATTTAAGCCTTTCATTCGATCCCCTATAGTTAATACAATGTGTTCAACATGTTGTTAATTTATAATGATTGATTTAATGTACTGAAATCACAAGTTTGTATGAATACATATGAGACTTTTGTCAGTTCATTTGCTTCACTATAGTTAATCCAATGTGTTGAACATGTTACGCTTATATTGGATGATTTAAGGGTTTCAAAATCACAAGTTCAAATGAATATGCATGAAATAAATGTTATTCATTTGATCATGTAGAGTTAATTGAACGGTTTAATTAGTTATATGTATTATCGTATACTTATCACTCGTATACATATATTACGCGTTTTATACATATACATATTATTGTAGGCAATCGAATGCGTTTAACTTGTTGTTATGTCTACATAGAACGATTTAAGGATTTGAAATCACAAGTTCATATAAATGAATGGGGGTTATGCCATTCATTTGCTTACTTATCGTTAATCCAATGACTTTAAGTTGTTGTTACATTTATATTGAACGGTTAAAAGTATTGAAACGAAACGTTTGTATGAATATGAATGAAATTTAAGCAATTGATTGGCTCCTTTATTGTTAATAACATGAGTTGGACTTGTTTTATTTATATTGATTGATTTAAGGGATTGAAATCACAAGTTCGTATCAATACGAATAGGATTTAAGCCTTTCATTCGATCCCCTATAGTTAATCCAATGTGTTCAACATGTTGTTAATTTATAATGATTGATTTAATGTACTGAAATCACAAGTTTGTATGAATACAATGAGACTTTAATCAGTTCATTTGCTTCACTATAGTTAATCCAATGTGTTGAACATGTTACGCTTATATTGGACGATTTAAGGGTTTCAAAATCACAATTCAAATGAATATGCATGAAATAAATGTTATTCATTTGATCATGTAAAGTTAATTGAACGCGTTTAATTAGTTATATGTATTATCGTATACTTATCACTCGTATACATATATTACGTGTTTTATACATATACATATTATTGTAGGCAATCGAATGCGTTTACTTGTTGTTATGTCTATTAAGGATTTGAAATCACAAGTTCATATAAATGAATGGGGGTTATGCCATTCATTTGCTTAGTTATCGTTAATCCAATGACTTTAAGTTGTTGTTACATTTATATTGAACGGTTAAAAGTATTGAAACGAAACGTTTGTATGAATATGAATGAAATTTAAGCAATTGATTGGCTCCTTTGTTGTTAATAACATGAGTTGGACTTGTTTTATTTATATTGATTGATTTAAGGGATTGAAATCACAAGTTCGTATCAATACGAATAGGATTTAAGCCTTTCATTCGATCCCCTATAGTTAATACAATGTGTTCAACATGTTGTTAATTTATAATGATTGATTTAATGTACTGAAATCACAAGTTTGTATGAATACAGATGAGACTTTAATCAGTTCATTTGCTTCACTATAGTTAATCCAATGTGTTGAACATGTTACGCTTATATTGGATGATTTAAGGGTTTCAAAATCACAAGTTCAAATGAATATGCATGAAATAAATGTTATTCATTTGATCATGTAAAGTTAATTGAACGCGTTTAATTAGTTATATGTATTATCGTATACATATATTACGTGTTTTATACATATACATATTATTGTAGGCAATCGAATGCGTTTAACTTGTTGTTATGTCACATAGAACGATTTAAGGATTTGAAATCACAAGTTCATATAAATGAATGGGGGTTATGCCATTCATTTGCTTAGTTATCGTTAATCCAATGACTTTAAGTTGTTGTTACATTTATATTGAACGGTTAAAAGTATTGAAACGAAACGTTTGTATGAATATGAATGAAATTTAAGCAATTGATTGGCTCCTTTGTTGTTAATAACATGAGTTGGACTTGTTTTATTTATATTGATTGATTTAAGGGATTGAAATCACAAGTTCGTATCAATACGAATAGGATTTAAGCCTTTCATTCGATCCCCTATAGTTAATCAATGTGTTCAACATGTTGTTAATTTATAATGATTGATTTAATGTACTGAAATCACAAGTTTGTATGAATACATATGAGACTTTGTCAGTTCATTTGCTTCACTATAGTTAATCCAATGTGTTGAACATGTTACGCTTATATTGGATGATTTAGGGTTTCAAAATCACAAGTTCAAATGAATATGCATGAAATAAATGTTATTCATTTGATCATGTAGAGTTAATTGAACGCGTTTAATTAGTTATATGTATTATCGTATACTTATCACTCGTATACATATATTACGCGTTTTATACATATACATATTATTGTAGGCAATCGAATGCGTTTAACTTGTTGTTATGTCTACATAGAACGATTTAAGGATTTGAAATCACAAGTTCATATAAATGAATGGGGGTTATGCCATTCATTTGCTTACTTATCGTTAATCCAATGACTTTAAGTTGTTGTTACATTTATATTGAACGGTTAAAAGTATTGAAACGAAACGTTTGTATGAATATGAATGAAATTTAAGCAATTGATTGGCTCCTTTATTGTTAATAACATGAGTTGGACTTGTTTTATTTATATTGATTGATTTAAGGGATTGAAATCACAAGTTCGTATCAATACGAATAGATTTAAGCCTTTCATTCGATCCCCTATAGTTAATCCAATGTGTTCAACATGTTGTTAATTTATAATGATTGATTTAATGTACTGAAATCACAAGTTTGTATGAATACAATGAGACTTTAATCAGTTCATTTGCTTCACTATAGTTAATCCAATGTGTTGAACATGTTACGCTTATATTGGACGATTTAAGGGTTTCAAAATCACAATTCAAATGAATATGCATGAAATAAATGTTATTCATTTGATCATGTAAAGTTAATTGAACGCGTTTAATTAGTTATATGTATTATCGTATACTTATCACTCGTATACATATATTACGTGTTTTATACATATACATATTATTGTAGGCAATCGAATGCGTTTAACTTGTTGTTATGTCTATTAAGGATTTGAAATCACAAGTTCATATAAATGAATGGGGGTTATGCATTCATTTGCTTAGTTATCGTTAATCCAATGACTTTAAGTTGTTGTTACATTTATATTGAACGGTTAAAAGTATTGAAACGAAACGTTTGTATGAATATGAATGAAATTTAAGCAATTGATTGGCTCCTTTGTTGTTAATAACATGAGTTGGACTTGTTTTATTTATATTGATTGATTTAAGGGATTGAAATCACAAGTTCGTATCAATACGAATAGGATTTAAGCCTTTCATTCGATCCCTATAGTTAATACAATGTGTTCAACATGTTGTTAATTTATAATGATTGATTTAATGTACGAAATCACAAGTTTGTATGAATACAGATGAGACTTTAATCAATTCATTTGCTTCACTATAGTTAATCCAATGTGTTGAACATGTTACGCTTATATTGGACGATTTAAGGGTTTCAAAATCACAAGTTCAAATGAATATGCATGAAATAAATGTTATTCATTTGATCATGTAAAGTTAATTGAACGCGTTTAATTATTATATGTATTATCGTATACTTATCACTCGTATACATATATTACGCGTTTTATACATATACATATTATTGTAGGCAATCGAATGCGTTTAACTTGTTGTTATGTCTACATAGAACGATTTAAGGATTTGAAATCACAAGTTCATATAAATGAATGGGGTTATGCCATTCATTTGCTTACTTATCGTTAATCCAATGACTTTAAGTTGTTGTTACATTTATATTGAACGGTTAAAAGTATTGAAACGAAACGTTTGTATGAATATAATGAAATTTAAGCAATTGATTGGCTCCTTTATTGTTAATAACATGAGTTGGACTTGTTTATTTATATTGATTGATTAAGGGATTGAAATCACAAGTTCGTATCAATACGAATAGGATTTAAGCCTTTCATTCGATCCCCTATAGTTAATCCAATGTGTTCAACATGTTGTTAATTTATAATGATTGATTTAATGTACTGAAATCACAAGTTGTATGAATACAATGAGACTTTAATCAGTTCATTTGCTTCACTATAGTTAATCCAATGTGTTGAACATGTTACGCTTATATTGGACGATTTAAGGGTTTCAAAATCACAAGTTCAAATGAATATGCATGAAATAAATGTTATTCATTTGATCATGTAAAGTTAATTGAACGCGTTTAATTAGTTATATGTATTATCGTATACTTATCACTCGTATACATATATTACGTGTTTTATACATATACATATTATTGTAGGCAATCGAATGCGTTTAACTTGTTGTTATGTTACATAGAACGATTTAAGGAATTGAAATCACAAGTTCATATAAATGAATGGGGTTATGCCATTCATTTGCTTAGTTATCGTTAATCAATGACTTTAAGTTGTTGTTACATTTATATTGAACGGTTAAAAGTATTGAAACGAAACGTTTGTATGAATATGAATGAAATTTAAGCAATTGATTCGCTCCTTTATTGTTAATAACATGAGTTGGACTTGTTTTATTTATATTGATTATTTAAGGGATTGAAATCACAAGTTCGTATCAATACGAATAGGATTTAAGCCTTTCATTCGATCCCCTATAGTTAATCCAATGTGTTCAACATGTTGTTAATTTATAATGATTGATTTAATGTACTGAAATCACAAGTTTGTATGAATACAGATGAGACTTTAATCAATTCATTTGCTTCACTATAGTTAATCCAATGTGTTGAACATGTTACGCTTATATTGGACGATTTAAGGTTTCAAAATCACAAGTTCAAATGAATATGCATGAAATAAATGTTATTCATTTGATCATGTAAAGTTAATGAACGCGTTTAATTAGTTATATGTATTATCGTATACTTATCACTCGTATACATATTTACGTGTTTTATACATATACATATTATTGTAGGCAATGAATGCGTTTAACTTGTTGTTATGTGTACATAGAACGATTTAAGGAATTGAAATCACAAGTTCATATAAATGAATGGGGGTTATGCCATTCATTTGCTTAGTTATCCTTAATCCAATGACTTTAAGTTGTTGTTACATTTATATTGAACGATTAAAAGTATTGAAACGAAACGTTTGTATGAATATGAATGAAATTTAAGCAATTGATTGGCTCCTTTATTGTTAATAACATGAGTTGGACTTGTTTTATTTATATTGATTGATTTAAGGGATTGAAATCACAAGTTCGTATCAATACGAATAGGATTTAAGCCTTTCATTCGATCCCCTATAGTTAATCCAATGTGTTCAACTTGTTGTTAATTTATAATGATTGATTTAATGTACTGAAATCACAAGTTTATATGAATACAGATGAGGCTTTAATCAATTCATTTGCTTCACTATAGTTAATCCAATGTGTTGAACATGTTACGCTTATATTGGACGATTTAACGGTTTGAAAATCACAAGTTCAAATGAATATGCATGAAATAAATGTTATTCATTTGATCATGTAAAGTTAATTGAACGCGTTTAATTAGTTATATGTATTATCGTATACTTATCACTCGTATACATATATTACGTGTTTTATACATATACATATTATTGTAGGCAATCGAATGCGTTTAACTTGTTGTTATGTGTACATAGAACGATTTAAGGAATTGAAATCACAAGTTCATATAAATGAATGGGGGTTATGCCATTCATTTGCTTAGTTATCGTTAATCCAATGACTTTAAGTTGTTGTTACATTTATATTGAACGGTTAAAAGTATTGAAACGAAACGTTTGTATGAATATAAATAAAATTTAAGTAATTGATTGGCTCCTTTATTGTTAATAACATGAGTTTGACTTGTTTTATTTATATTGATTGATTTAAGGGATTGAAATCACAAGTTTGTATCAATACGAATATTATTTAAGCCTTTCATTCGATCCCCTATAGTTAATCCAATGTGTTCAACAAGTTAATTTATAATGATTGATTTAATGTACTGAAATCACAAGTTTGTATGAATACAGATGAGACTTTAATCAATTCATTTGCTTCACTATAGTTAATCCAATGTGTTGAACATGTTACGCTTATATTGGACGATTTAATGGTTTCAAAATCACAAGTTCAAATGAATATGCATGAAATAAATGTTATTCATTTAATCATGTAAAGTTAATTGAACGCGTTTAATTAGTTATATGTATTATCGTATACTTATCACTCGTATACATATATTACGTGTTTTAAACATATACATATTAAGAAGAGGTAATACAAAAGTGTGTAAACTATAAAAGCGGGTCAAAGTGGATTGACCCACGCTAGCACTTCCGCGTAATAACTCTACCAAGGGCGATCCCACTATAGGGATAGCCTCAGGTACACCAGTTACAATTTTGACTGCCCAATACCCAATTTGGTCCCAAGGTAAAGAATAACCAGTTACCCCAAAGGATGCAGTCAACACAGCCAGAACTACACCCGTAACCCAAGTCAATTCACGTGGTTTCTTAAAACCACCTGTGAGATAAACACGAAATACGTGCAGGATCATCATTAGAACCATCATACTTGCTGACCATCGATGAACTGATCGGATTAACCAACCGAAGTTGGCTTCAGTCATTATGTA